>NC_037678.1:43425323-43720698 GCF_003255815.1 Theropithecus gelada | reverse complement strand
GCCCGCCGCCGCCGCAGCCCGGCCGCGCCCCGCCGCCGCCGCCGCCGCCGCCGCCATGGGCTGCCTCGGGAACAGTAAGACCGAGGACCAGCGCAACGAGGAGAAGGCGCAGCGTGAGGCCAACAAAAAGATCGAGAAGCAGCTGCAGAAGGACAAGCAGGTCTACCGGGCCACGCACCGCCTGCTGCTGCTGGGTAAGGGCGGGCGGGGGGCGCCGGCCCCGGCCCGGGGGCCCCAGAGGGGCGCCCCGCAGGCCGCGCGCGCCGAGCCCGCCCCCCGCCCCGGGCGCGCGCTCCCGGGCCCCCTGCCCGTTCACGGGCTCTGTCTGTGGGGGGCGAGGCCGGAAGGGGGACCCCGGGGCGCGGATTCGGCCGGGCGGGGGCTCAAAAACGGGGCAGGGGGCCGTGGCGACGCGGGCGCGGGTCCCCCTCCCCCGGCCCGCCCGTTCTGTGTGTCTCTTGCTCTCGCTCTCGCTCTCTCCCTCTCTCTCTCTTTCTCTCTCTCTTTTTCCGCGAGGCCTACACGACGCCAGGGGTTTGGGTGCGTGTTGGGGAGGGGGAGGGGGAGGCCCATGGGGCTCCGGAGACTGCGACAAAAAGAGGGTTTCGGGGACAGGAAATCGGGTGGCGGGTAGAGGGAGGGGGACCCGCCTCCGTGGGGTGTGAGATTTGTTGGGAGAGGGAAAGGGGGAAGAAAGGGGCGAGGAGAGGAGGGGGTGACGCTGGGGGGCGCCGTGGTGGCGGAGGGGGCCTCGCCAAAGGGAGGCTTTGGCGGGGAGAAGTGGCCGAGGAGAGTGGGGGGGCTGGTGACATCAGCCCCTCGGAAAGGATCGGAGCGGTAAAGGTGGTGCAGTGGGGGGGAGGGGGCGCAAGGGAGTCGTGGCGCCGGAGTCGGGGGGGGGGGGGGGGGCGGGGGGAGGAGGGAGGGCGGTTGCCGCTGGGCGCGACTTGGTGCGTTTCGGGCAGGACCGACTGTGTGTGCGCGGAGCAGACGTGTCCCGGGCCAGGCCGGGCGGTGGAAGGGAGGAGAAGGAGAGTCAAATAAAATAAGACCACCCCCCACCACCAAAAAATGGATAGAGTTAGTACGAGAAGTGCCCCGTGAAGCCAAATGACACGTCATTTTACAGTATGACCTTTTTTTCCCCTTCCAGACTTGCAGGCTTTTTCAAAAGCAGAGCGGAGAATTAATTGTAGCAGCTGCCCCCCCCCACCACCAGCGCCCCCCCAACACTATTTTAATAAACCATTAAAAAACACATTTTTCTGCTGGCTGGCCACATTGAGAGTGCTTTGTGAAAAGAAAAAACAAAGACATTCACAAATCAGATAAAACTGGAGAATGACATTTGTCTGTAAATGGCTTCTTGGTCTGGAAATGGCGTGGTTTTTTTTGGGGGGGGGTTTGTCCTTTTCAAGGTGGGAGGGGGGATTGAGAGTGCTGTAAGGAGAAGACTTCCTCCAGGTGGGAAGAGATAAAAAGACATTAATTAGTTGTTTATCAAATGATATTTATTTGTTTGGTTTTGGGTTTTTTTTTTTTTTTTTGATTGCGATTTTTCCTCTGGCAAAAAAATAAAATTAAATTTAAAAAGGTTATAAGGAGATGGCCTTTCCTCCTTTTTTTTTCCTTAAGGTGCTGTTTTGGGGAGAAAAAAATTTTAAATGACCAAAAGAATTACACAGCATTAATTAAAAATGGAAGTTTTCCACTTCCTTGATAATTTGGCTATCTGAATAAATTTGTGAATTTGCTAGGTTAAGACCTAGTTCGTGGTCACATTTCAGCAAAACAGCTTGAGTAGAAAGAAGAAAATATAAAAGGCCGTTTTTTGTTGTTGTTTTTTTCCTTTGGTGGCTTTTGCTTTGCTCTTTTTGGATAGGTCATGACTTTGTTCTCCTGGGTCCAGATTTATAAAAGAAGAAAAATACTAATTAAGTGAAAATAAGTGTCTTTGATGTTTATGCATTTGCAATTTCAGTAATTAAATGGTACATGTGTTGCTGTCTTGTCTAAAACTTTTGAAGGCAGAATTATGCTGTTGGGATATTATGTGTATAACTTGATTTCAAAGTATAAATCTGGAAAAGTCTAGAATCTTTTCTGTGAATGCTATCTGAATACTAATTTAAGTCAAGTGTGATGCTAATGGTATCTTAAATTTCCAACACCTTTTGTGCTGTGATCACAAAGTCTCCACTTAATTTGAGACTGTTACTCAGAACACACTTTGCATCACAGGGGCTAATCTAAATGTCCTAGTCTATATGACTACATTACATCATGATGTATTGATTGCCTCTGGCCTAGGAATCTGCAGCTTAAGCCAGTGACACAACATTTTGCATTTTTCAATGGTGATTCTCACCAAATAATGCCTCCCCCCAAAAGAGGAAACCTAATAATGCCCCAAATCCTCTTTTTACTCTATCTTAATGACATAAAAATTAAGTGAATTAGAGAACTTACAATGATCTTAAAATAATTTTTCGGCCACATTTCATGAATGTGGAAACTGAGGCACGGATCTGTTTTTGCCTGTAAAAGATACGTCCTGTAACTGTTACACAGTTTAGCACTTCTGAAATTAGAATATTAGCGATCCTGCTAAATATTACGTATTCTCTTCATGGCCTCTCTTAATAGTGCCATTTATATTTTTAATTTACCAAAGTTAGGCTCATTAAGATAGTGTTTGCTTTGAAATCAATGTTTTCCATAGAAACTAATTTTAACTTTTACAGATATTGATTATGGGCTTGTGAGAAGGCAAGTGAAGGAGGAATGCTCTGCTATCTGGGCATTAAAACAAAACAATACAATTAAAAGTTAAAAAGAAAAAGGGGTGAAAACAAACAGATTTGTGTGGAAGGAGGGCAAAATATTCACACATAGATGATCTGTTGGAGAATGTGCATCGCAAAAAAGAAGATGCAAAATAGCCATCCTCCCTCTAGCTTGATGGAAATGTGTTTTTTCCATGAAACATATATGTATTTTTACAAATGAAAGATGATTTAAAATGGAGGCATGTGTTTCTACTTTTTGAGTTGGGAAGGGCTTGGAATCTTTCAAATTCAGTAGTTCCCAGGGATAGTTTTCCTTTTGATTAAAGTTTTGTTCTTGTATTACTTTTTACTGTTACAGTTTACCTAATGCTAATAGGGTCTCAAGAATCGTATTTGATATTAAAGTGTGGTTTTTCCAGAAGATGACAGATAATTGATGGTCTCCCCTTTTCCTCAGCAACATAGTTGTACCCAGAGGGAATTTATCTTTAGAAAGATATAGTTTGTGAGGAAAGAGGAGTATGGCTAAGTGGATAAAATGTAATGCAGTTTTAGGGGTGGATTTTTAAGTAGCCCAAGGGGTAGGAAACCTGCACAGAAAGAAGCTGCGTTGTGAAAATGTTTAGAAGGAAAGTGCTGCATCGCTACGTGATGTGGAAGAGACTGCAGCGTCTGGGCATTGTTGGGAATCCCGGGTATTTTAACCATGAAACATCTGACAACGAATTGTGTGTCTAGATACGTTTATGTGTGAATGTTCATGTATCAGGGATTCAGTTTCACAGTTTTAACTTCAATTTTCTTGTTTACCCCGCAAATGACAAAATTGCGTCATTCCCTCTCTTTGCCCCTTTCCATCACCACCCCACAATTTTTTAAACAATCAAAAGAAAAAAACTAAAATCAGCAAACCCTGAATTCTTGTTTGTTATTTTGGTGGTGAAATACTGCAGGTAGACACTGAGTTGGAGATTGATTTCCTTTTCTCTGCGTCGAAATGTCAAGAAAAGTTGCAAGTCTATGATTTTGTGTTTGTTTTTTTGTGTGTTGCTTCTATGGAAAAACAAAACAACAGCAGCAGGTCCTCCCTGCCCAAAGTGTTAAAATGCCTCCTTCATAACCTGAGACTTACTTTCGTTTTCTAGGTGCTGGAGAATCTGGTAAAAGCACCATTGTGAAGCAGATGAGGATCCTGCATGTTAATGGGTTTAATGGAGAGTAAGTGTCAAATCTGTGCAGGGGCACCAAGTAAGAGGAACAGACTTTATACTAACCTTTAGGAAGTATAGGTAGGCTTTGGGGGCTGGGCAGCCAGTTTTCACTTAATTTTTCTGGATTTACATATTAGAAAATCCTGGGAAGGGCTCTTTAGGGTCCCCCCCCCCCTTGGGTCTTTGGTGCAGCAAATACTACTGATGAAAGCACCAGTGTTTGTGACAAACATCTCCCTATCCCAAGAAAATCATGCCTGGTTGCGGGGGATGCTTGACAGCACTTGGCCCCGTGACAGCCCCTCTCTGGGCCAGGTCCCTGCCACAGCCTCCAGACATCACTGCAGTGTCTTCAATGTGGCTTTGGCCGCCCCCTTGTCCTGCCCATGCTGGTCACTGCAGATTCACCTCACCCCACCCCACCCCACCCCACACAGATTTCAATGTAATGAACCAACACAGGATGTTTTAGGAAACATCGTTTCCATAATATTCTCACCAGAAACAGATTTGGAAGTGGCAGCCCGTGTTTATAGTTTGTAATTTTTTTTGTCCCCCTTTAAATTACCATTATGAGCAAATCATTGTTTCTCTTTAAAACAAAAAGCAAATCAGTACCCCTGCCTAAGGAAAAGAAAAGGGAACTTTTATGTAAAGGATGGAAAGGCTGGGAGTTAGGCACTCCCAGCCTCACTGAGGGGCATTTTTGCCTTTGAAAAGTCCTCCCAGGTATCCTGATATAGTGCAGTGTGGCAGTCCAGTAGCGGGAATGAAGATTAAACGGGAAAGACTTTATATTAGACCTGTGACACAAGTTAGGAAGCCCTGCCTGGCATGAGGAATGCAATAAATCGGGGAACTTGCTTTTCTCCCCAAGACCCCAGATTGGGGCCTACCCATCGTTCTCATGTGACAAAGTGTGTAAAAAACAGAAAAAACTAAGTTGACCAGTCTATTTTCACTGGTGTGAGAGCGTTAAGCGCACTAGATTTCAAGCACCTGAAGGCACTAGTTTGTAATTACTAGCTGGTTAGCCCAGTCCTGTTCCCTTTCTTAAACCTGGATTCAATTGAAAATTTAACCTTGAGTTGCTTTGGCTTCCATTTCAAAAGGGGAGATGGAGACAAGGCGGTAGCATTTAATTATACCAATGCCTGCCCACCCCCCCCCCCCCCCCCCCCCACAAAAAAAAAAAAAAAACACCTTTACTAGTCACTAAGCATCCGGGAAACGAACGTGAACTTTTTCACCTTTCAGAGCAAGGCAGGCAGCTCCTTATGGTGAATTCTAGAATTTGTTAGATCAAATAATTGTTTAGAGAAGGATGACATCACCCATACAAATAGTCATGTTAGTTTAGGATGCTTTTTCTACTTTAACCCTGAATTCAGAAGGATTGGTTGGGATGCAGAAGGATGGGCTTCTTTACTCAACTGATTATGACTCTCAGTGGCTTATCAACATACACATATGTGCTATTGAGTAAGTTAGCATCACTTGTCACCAAGCAATTCTGAAATTCTTAATTCTTGACACACCCCTCGATAAAGCCCTGCCAACGGAGACTGCCATCCTGACCATAAATAAAAACCCGGAGACAGACTTCCAACCATGAATTTTGTCATTTGAAGAAAAATCTTGCATAAATTTCCCTCCTGCAGCTTGCAGGAGTACTTCATGAGAGTAGTTAAGCAAAAATAATTTGACCACGTATCCTCTAGATAAATATTTTCATTAAAACTGGACATGGCTAGCATTTTTCAAAGATGCAGCAGCCACTATTTACCTTATTTTGAGTCGAGTAGAAGCTAAGTCACCTTTGAAATAAATTACTAACAGCTTCATTACCCTACAGATTGCCCTAAAATTTAAAAATTTTTATAGAAAGGATTCTCCTCCCTAAGTGAGCCAGCCTATAACACCAGGCAAGGGTTTTAAACCAGAACTTCTCTTTTCTGTTTTCTTTTTGGAAAGAGGAAGCAACATTCCCAGTTTGCCTTCTCTGCAGACAAGGGCATAGATATGTTAAATTTAGCCTGTGAAAGGGTTTGCAGGGGTATTCCTCATGGGAGCCTAGATACCTTATTTTTATCTCATCCAACTGCCTCCTTTTTTCTTTTTCCTCACTGCGGTATTGCAACAAAAGCTATTTCCTTCTTAACTAGGAATTCCCTGTGACACAGTGAGATCTGTCCCTAAAGGGTGGTCTGTGTGGTACAGGGTTTTTCCTCCCTGATCTTGCGTTTTGTTAGGGCTCTGCTGAGCTATTAAATTTGCCTTAACTCTCTGCGGGCTGCCATGCCGATTAAATTTTTAAGAGTAAGATAATATTGATTTGACCTTCAGAAATACGGAGTTTGGATGTGGATTTTCTAACTCAAAGCTAACTCTTTTTCTTACATTTAGTGCCAGGAACAAAACAAAACCAAAATATAAACACCATTAACATTGGTTGAAGTAAGCTGATCAATTACCAAACTGTAGAAGGCTGCCCTTCGGCCTTCAAGGAGGAATTCCTACTGTTTATGAAGATTGGGTTTGGGGGTTTTTTTTTTCTTCTTTTTCTTTTTTCTATGGTGGTAGTGGGTGGGCTTTTGTTCTTTTAATTTTTTTTAATTTTTATTTTTTTGCTGTATCACAGTCCAGACATAGTTTAATGACAATTTATGGGGAACAATTATTTATAAATAAAACCATTTTATAGGTAGTTTCCTTCCACTGCAAGAAGTGAGGTCATTAGTTTTGCAGGAAATCCTGGGCAGAAATCTCCCCCGTCTATGCCTTTGTGCTTTAAGTTACAACATTGGGAAGATTCTGACCTGGGAGAATTAGGAGCCTTATGCGCTGCCACATTCTCAGAAGAATTGTGAGATAAATCACTGCTTTAGCTCCCTAATGCATGTACGTTTAGTGAAAGCACAAGAAAATAATTATCCATCCCTCCTGTGTCCGACCAGAGTCTCCAGAGAGCTCTGTTAATACTGCAGCAAACGTGTAGGATTCTTCCCCCATGGCCTGCAGTCTCAGTGGACGTTCCAATTTAGCCAGAAAGGCGACCTAAGAATTAACGGGAGGATGGATGGCGCGCGAATTGTTGCTTTTGCTCTTGGCTGATTGTTTAGGAATGTAGAGAGACTGTGTGGGGTTTGTGTGAAATTGCGGTGCCTTGCAGATTAGGTGAGCTTTCAATCTCTCTTTAAAAGGGGCGGCGAAGAGGACCCGCAGGCTGCAAGGAGCAACAGCGATGGGTAGGCACATTCAAAAACAGAAAAATTTTTTAACAAACAAAACAAACATGAAGATCATACTGGGAAACTGAGGCCAGAGACCCGGGAAGAAAATAAAAGTCATTTAAAGGACCATCAGCCATATTGGCATGCATTTGCAAATAACACACAATTTCCTGACATTTTGGAGCAAGTAAAGTGCGTAACATAATTTTTTTGGCCATGCTTAAAGTAGAATGAGATCCAGCTGGGGGAAAGTTATAGATTTCAGCTTTAGACGATCAATTTAGGATTTTGAGAATTGATGTTTTTCCATATGGTTTCTATTTTCCCCCAGCTCTCCATTTGAACCAGCTACTTGTTTTTAAAACTATCTACTAAATTCCATCTACCCACTGGTTGGTCTGATTTTAAAATTTCAGACCTCTTTGAAACAAAATTTTTTTCCTTTATTAAAATATGCAATGCTGCACCGTCTTTAATATGCCTTGGTACCTTGCAGCAGGTCGTTAAGAATCATCTTGAAAAGCCTCTGGCCTTTTAAAAATGATCAAATTTATTTGAATCTAAGGCACTTTACGTTAGCTAGTACATAAGGAGATTCATGATGGCATCTTTTATTTTTCCATTCATCATCAAATTATTTTTTCTTTGCTTCCTGCATCCCCACACCCATCACACATACACACACGCACACACATGCACATGCATACACAGACACGCACACACACGCACACGCACACACAGCCACACGCGCCGCGCGCACACACACGCATGCCAGGTAACCGCTCTAGCTCTGCTGCGTGTTTCGCATGCAGCGGTGGAGTGGCTCTTTTTCATGAGAACATCCAGAACCATTGACTTAGTTTAGGGCATCTCAAAGAAACAGCTTCTGTGGCCGGGGAGGGGAGGGGCAAAAATCTTGGGGTCTGGGGACAAAGTAACTGACACATGTTTGTTCATCTGTTTCTTTTAGAATATATTATCCCTAGATGATGGCTACAGTTTCTCATCTTCCCGGCTATGTCCTATCACAATTTGCATGCTGGAATTGCTCGGTCTTAGGAACTTCTAATAAGAATACTATTCTGTTGTCTGAGGGGGGAGGGGGGATGGGGCCCCTACTACCTTACCTTAAACGATGATTGAAAAAACGAAAAATGGACTGAAATCCTTAATTGGCAGAAATGTAGTGTGACGACTATCCAAAAAGGCATCTCTATAAGAAATGACTAATTGACAATCTACTGTACCAAAAGTTGGCATTTGAGCAAAATATGACAAGTCCTTAGTGAGCAACCTACTGTGTACTAGATGTCGTGCTAAACCCTTGAACCCTACTAATACCTTGGCCTGCACATCTCTCTGATTCTGTTCTGCAAGTCAATATAAGTATTAACATTCGTGAGAAATAAAAATTCTCTGCATGTTTCAGCAATCCCTGTATCTCGCGTCTGTCTTCTGTCTTCCTTTGTCTGTCTTTTCCTACCAAAGCACAAGGATAAGGTGGAGACCTGAATAGCCTCCCCCACCACTTAGTTAGCTGAAGCGGGGGAGGGGAGGAGCTCTTAAAAACTGAACGCAGCCCATCTGCTTTATACATAGAAGGGGGAGGAGGAGGCACCAAGACCCTAAAAGTACTTCCAGCCTTAGTCCCAATTTTGTAGCGAATCAGAATTCTAGCTAATGGCATATGTTTTGCCTTTGTTGAGTAGTTTAAAGACATCTAAGGAATTTTCTCTGAATTTCACAATCAACGTTAAATTCATTAAGCAATAGTAAAAGTGATGATAAACCTGCCAACCCCCAGTATAATATCTCCATCTACATAGTAATTGCTTCAATGGAAGAATTTTATGTTTTAGTATTACACACCCGAATTAGATTTTAGATTTCTATTTTAGCTGTTTTATACTTGATATACTCCCACACCTATTCACATACGTAGATGAATACTGAACACGTTCTCAAAATATCCGTATTTTAAGACGGGAAGTTTTCCAATTATCATACTACTGCTTAGACCAAAATATCAAACTGAATGAAAGAAACTTGTTTCTGGAAATACTTTTCTCTTGCTGTATGCAGATTTGGATATTTAGTACCCGAATGTATCTAATTTTACTATTGTGGAACCTCAAAACCAAAGGTTCATAGCTTTCATTACCTATGAAATGGAGCCTGCTTTTAATGAATGGGAATAGATTTGTCCTAGGGGGTTTTAGGTAAATTCTGAATTCAAAAGTGAACATTGGGGACGATCAAACACAAGTCCTTTTAATTTCTAACATCTAAATAATTAATGTTAGACTAACACCAAGGCTGGAAATTCTTAATTTCAGACATGAGCTTTGATTCTGCACACACAAAGCAGACAGTCCCACAGAACGGTCAGGACTCACTCCCTTTCACTTGAAGGTGGTTGCTTTAGGAGTCTGGGGGCCAGAATCAGATGTCAGGTTTGTGCACAAGACCTGAAGCTCACCTCCCTGTCATCTGTGTTTCTGAGGTTCTCTGGACCTGCAGCACTTTTACTCAAATGGCCCTGAGGGGATTCCTGGCAACATCTGTCCTCCACCCCAACCCCAGACACCCCCCACCACTAATGAGCATGACCCCTCTGAACTTCATCAGCTCTTCAATGTAGAAGAGCAGTGGTGCAGAGACCTGTCAAAGAGGCTTCACGTAGGAAAGGGGCGAGATGGGATCCTTCAGCAGGTGAAGGCCCAGAAGTACACAGACGTTTATTCAGAAAGAATAAATTTGCAAGTATAATTCTTTGAGAAAGGAAAGACCAAATGATTTGTGGAAGGCCTGTCGACAGGCGTGCACTTGGCCCCACCGTCCATTCCAGTCCCCCCACCCCTGGCCCGCCCCTGCTGCTCCACTGACCACCCAGTCTGCTCTTGCTAATTAACCTCCCTTCGCCTTTCCTCTGCCTTAACTTTGTCCTGTTCTAGTCTGGAGGGATTATATGTTTAATTTCTACCTCCATTCTATGAATTGGTGAATCAGCCAAGTGAATGCTTCAAAAACTGGGAATCTCAAAAGATCAATATATATATGTATATGTATGTGTGTGTATATACACAGACACACACACCATGAAAAAGATACTCTGTCCCCTCCATATCCCACCCCCATTGGTTTCTGCCTCCGTGACTCAAGACTTCCCCCTCTCAGCCTCAGTTTCCCCATCAGAGGAGCAGGACCGTAGCACCTTTTTTTCTGCATGACGATGCCCTCACCTCCCAGGGCCTAACAGGTACAGCAGGTGTGCTGTGTGTGCTTGTTCCATTTTTGGGCTATAGACCTGATGAGATACATACTCCACACAAGAGGCCTTTTCTTGCCCCCTGAAAACATAAACTCGAGAACCTTCCCTGGCTGTGCTTCTAATGAAGGCTAGTTTCTGAAAAACATACAGCATTTGGATCAGTGTAATCTGGTACAAAAATTAACATTCTCTTGTGGTCCCCAGAAGCCAAAGGGTGTGGCCTTTACCTGTGGGACAAGTAACCCTGAATATAGATAATTCCGTAAAGACCACACAGGCCGTCCCATGTGGCTGAGTTAAAGTCAATGAAAAGCTACAAAACCTTCAACCTCTACTTGCCAGCGGGATGTGACCCCCTTCCCCTTAGATTATAAGGCCTTCTAGGGGGTGGAATCTTACTTGATTCCTATTGCACATGGACCAACATGTACTAACATCATGAACTAGAAATTTCATTGCTGCTAGCCGGGGTGCCTGGAGCATCGCACATACGACTTTTTTTTTTTTTTTTTTTGATAGCGTCTCACGCTGGCTGGAGTTCAGTGGCCCCATCCTGGCTCACTGCAACCTCTGCCTCCCGAGTAGCTGGGATTACAGACACATGCCACCACGCCCAGCTAATTTTTTTATGTTTTTAGTAGAGATGAGGTTTCACCATGTTGGCCAGACTGGTCTCGAACTCCTGACCTCAGGCAGTCTGCCCACCTCAGGCTCCCAAAGTGCTGGGATTACAGGCATGAGTCATCGCGCCCAGACTCCTGTAATGAACTGTTAGAACCACCACCACCTGTGCTCACTGGTTCTCTCACTATGCTCATGTAGCAACTGAGTGAATTCCAAGTCAAACCACGGGACTGTTTTGCTCCACCCCAACCTCAGAGTGACCTATCACTCCAGCCTCACCCCTACCCAGATGCTGATAAGACCAGGAGAAGCCTTTAGGAAGTGTTAGTATGTAGTGTGGGGGTTTCCAACCCATGAAAGATTAAATGAGCTGCGTGCAACTTCTGGTACAGTCAAGATTGTTCAGGCAATTTGCTAATCTGCCCGATTGGGCATGTCCTCAGGACACATTTGGGAGGTTATAATTTGCAACCACGTTTATTCAGCTACCTCCAATCTTTGTACAGATCTGAGCCCACAACTCCTTGAAGAACAGAATACTATGCTTTTTAGTCGGGATATCTTTATGAAAGCAGTACTCTTAACTGACGTGGTGCAATATGATTTTCTTTTCTTTTCAATTCCACTGCAGTGAGAAGGCAACCAAAGTGCAGGACATCAAAAACAACCTGAAAGAGGCAATCGAAGTACGTTCTGGCTCCTTGTGCTTTCTGTCTTGTAGCCCCTCCCATCCAGTGCTGTTCCCTGACCACTCTGCTAAATCATTTTCAGACCATTGTGGCCGCCATGAGCAACCTGGTGCCCCCCGTGGAGCTGGCCAACCCCGAGAACCAGTTCAGAGTGGACTACATTCTGAGTGTGATGAACGTGCCTGACTTTGACTTCCCTCCCGTAAGCTACACCCCAACTTGTGTGGCCTTAGCCCCGCCCACCTGAGCACAGTGTTCCTATAGGAACGTCAGTGACAGCCCTGCATGTGGGCAAGAAAAAAAGTTCTGAGCTACGGCAGGCTTAATTATTCCCTCATTCACTTCTTAGGACAAACAAAACTATTTTAAATATGGCACACAAATACTAATTGTCCATTTACTCCACTGGAAGTGCCCTAAGGTGTACCTTGGGATGCCTCAGTGAAGTGCCAAATGGAAGACATTCTCATTTTAAACAGGTGACCTTTTAACACTGATTAAGAGTTTTTCTAAAGTCAGTCCTTGTCTCGGGGCAAATGAAATCTTTTCTCAGTATTTAAAAAAATGAAATATATCTAAATTATAACTCAAAAATAATCATGAAATAGAACATATGGAAAAGACTTTCCTCTGGATGCACGACACTGTTGGCTCCCTAAAGAACTACTTTTAGGGAACAAAAAACCATTCAAGCCCAAGCATATATGTTAGGCCCCTTCGTGGGGAGAATGGCTTATAAGCGGGGAATGGGAAATGAGATAGAAAGATGTATGTGTTTGTAAGGCCCACAAGGAAGAGACTTGTCTACAGCGAAAACAATGAGTTATTGTTGCCTTTTGTCAGGCTTTCGTGGGAATTTGTGTTTGTATATTTTAGATCGACTTGGCTGCAAACTTACATTAGCAGAGAAATTAGTAGTATTTAGTTAGTATGGATAGCTAAATTTTTTTAAATAGCATCATTTCGAAAAAATTAAAGCAGTAAACACAGTATGTATAATATAACCCACTGACTTTCTTATGATTCCATATTTAATAGGAAAAACAGCAGCCTATTAAAAATGTATCCGAACAATAACCTTTTATTAGTCCTACTAACATCTGAACTTTTATGTTCCCACCTACAAGTCCCCTATCATCCTTTTTTTTGTTAAGATTCACATTTTCCCAGAAGGAAGATTTAGTCCCGGCACATCCTACAAATGAAGTTTCTTATTTTCACAACATTGAACCATTTATTGGCATATTCGCCTAACACAGATTAGTGTATATTCTTCCTAAACAATTCTGTAAAGAAACTAAATTACTCAGTAGCTCCCCCCATTCCCCCCCCACACACAAAAAGAAACTACCCAAAACCAGTAATTCACAATAAGACCAGCAGCTAATTGCATGAACTTTTGAATATGTTTAACGTGTTGAATTAAAGTTCTTTGTGAGCATTAATTCATTAATTGGGCTCAAAATTCAGAATCACACCAAGTGTCGGTCACATAGGGAACTCTGGTCTCGGGGTTCGAATGACAGTGTCCTTGATTAGTTCAAGTTCTTGTCTTTCTCTAAACTTTCTTGTGTTCACTTTCAGGAATTCTACGAGCATGCCAAGGCTCTGTGGGAGGACGAAGGAGTACGTGCCTGCTATGAACGCTCCAACGAGTACCAGCTGATTGACTGCGCCCAGTAGTAAGTAACCCCACCCGACCCACCGGCACATAAAACAGGCAGACACAAGAAAACATGCAAACCTGTGATCCTGCTTGGAAAGCTACTTGTCGATGATTCCTTTCGTAGAAGCCAACCAGTTACCCCACTGGCAGAAAGTTCGAATCTGATTGAATTGTTTTATAAAGTCCTTAATTGCATTTTTTTTTTTTTTTTTTTAGTGCAGGGACATTATTTTATATAAACATTGAATGTCTGTTAGAGCAAGATGATGATGAGTTTCATAGTATTCCTAATTACTGGGAAGTAATTAATTGAATTGACCCAAAGCATTTACAGAAATAGGGCAGTTCTCACATTTTGAATAATGTAAAAATACTACATTTTATTGCTGTAATTTTAAAACATAACAAAGAGGAACAGTGAAGACAGCTACGCCTCCTCTCTCGTTGGTAGTTGTTGATTGCTCTATTTCTGCTCTCAGGTAAGAGACTCCAGTAGCTGCCTAGTGTTACTAGATCTGAGTGACTCTAGGTAGCGTTTGCTTTTGTGTTGTCTTGACTTTTGAACTCTATTTCATGTCCTTATTTATTCCTTCCCCCCGGCTCTTGATTTCAAGGATGGTAAGTGGTCAGTGTATTTTAAATCCTAAACTGTACACCTAAGCAGTACAGTACCGTGGTGGGGTCATTTTCAAATAAATTACTACCTGCAAGGAGGATGGGTTAAGGCCTGCAGTAGCAATGGGAAAGTCCTCTTTCTCCAAAGTCACTCATAAAGGTGGGCTTGCCTGATTAGTGTGTTGGTAAATGAAGAAGGGGGAAACTTACGAAACAGATTTTATTGCACAACTACACCTGATGCCCACGCTGCTACTCTTGTTGCCTAACACCTGACTTACCATTCCCTCAGGGATTGCCTTCTGTCCCTGTCACCCACCATGGTCTCTCCCAGAGGACATCACACCCTATAGCTAGAAAGTTGCCTTTTAAATAGTTTATGGCCTCCCTCATCTTGCACATGATATAGCAAGCATATGGTGGTCAGGGTTATTTAAAAATTATGTAAAGATAATTATTATTATTATTATTTAGATGGAGTCTCACTCTGTTGCCCAGGCTGGAGTGCAGTGGTGCAGTCTTGGCTCACTGCAACCTCTGCCTCCTGGGTTGAAGTGATTCTCCTGCCTCAGCCTCCTGAGTAGCTGGGACTACAGGTGCCCGCCACCACACCCAGCTCATTTTTGTATTTTTAGTAGAGATGGGGTTTCACCATATTGGCCAGGCTGGTCTCGAACTCCTGACCTTGTGATCTGCCTGCCTTGGCCCCCCAAAGTGCTGGAATTAGAGGCGTGAGCCACCGCGCCCAGCCAAAAATGTAAAGATATCTTTTGTTTGTTGATGCTGCACAAATGCACAAAGCAGTCTCAGTTAATATTATGAAGTAGGAGTGTCTTGTGACTCGGGACAGGGGAGTCTAGTAGAGGTTTGATGTTTTAGCTGTCCTTATTACAAGTAGCTGAAACTCGGAACTGATTTTGCTGTAGGAAGTATTAACTAATCAGAACCAAGGTGCCAGGCTGACTCACCAAGGGCTAAGATTGCTTTACTTAGTAGCCTCAAGCCCAAGGAACTGATTGTGAAAACCACCTGAATAAACAGGAGGGAGGAAGAGGTAATACTGTTTATCTATAAATCATATAAGCCTATGTTAGGGTCTGTGCAATCTATCAACCCCAGCCCTCCCTTCCCATAGGAAATTCCTTTGGTTATTTTCAGTTGCCACATACACAGATATTCCACGGTTTAATATACAAGCAAATTTGTATATTTTTTCAAGGAACAGAAAAACAGCCCATCTTGGCTGGTCCCTGTGGCCCCCAGCCCCCACTCCTTCTTCAACAAAGTCCCTGATTTTCTCAAAAGTTCGAACTAAAAGCTGGAAGCGCTAATTATAGTAACGCAAAACAAATGGAAATCCTGGAATTGTTTGCATTTTGTATTTTGGATCCAAGTCAGAAGTGAAGTACAGGTACAAGATTAGGAGAGTTTAACCATCCCAGTTTTGAATGCTGGGGGGCAGGGAGTCACAGCTGCATTAATTAACAGTAGCTTAGCCAGGTGGTTGAAGTTTGTTGGGTTTCATTTTCTCAAATCATTTAGAAGTTTTTGGGGTTTTTTAATGCAACACTCAATTACTCCTGAAACTTTGTCTGAAAACTGCACCATTTGTATAGATCATGAAAAGTTGTAAGGAAACTCAGAGAAAAAGAGAACAACGCAGCTTAAAACCTTTAAAATGTCCTCCCTCACCGCTGGCTCAAACAGCCCTGCATCTGCCGTGGCCGGCACGTTTCTGTTGAACTGCCTTTATGTTAAAGTTGGGATACTGGTACCGTGCCCATTTCTTAAGCTGCCTATTTTTATTTGTTGAGCTGGGGTTTGGCTGGCTCCACTCCAGATGTCTCTCTCACAAGATTTGGTGCTGATGATCTATTTATAGAACTGTGGTTCTGTTGCCATGGTAACATGCTGGAGGCCAGGGCGGCTGGGGAGCTATTTC
Source organism: Theropithecus gelada (assembly GCF_003255815.1). Classification (NCBI taxonomy): domain Eukaryota; kingdom Metazoa; phylum Chordata; class Mammalia; order Primates; family Cercopithecidae; genus Theropithecus; species Theropithecus gelada. The sequence goes on along the minus strand of NC_037678.1, from coordinate 43,704,658 downwards.
TGGACTGGTGCTGTAATGTAAGATTGATTGGGCAAGTTAGTATATCCTCTAAGCCAGACTAACTCTGAACTAGTAAAAAGGAAGAGGGGAACACAAAACTTAGGCAGTTTCTTGAAACAGACTTTTCTCTCTTTATGATTTTCTTTTCTCATTAGCCCACTTTAAAACAATTCCAATCTCTACATGCCTCTCCCTCCAAAAAATAAACTGGTTTTAGCATTTTCTGTATTAATTAAATTACCCCAATCTTTCAAAAGTAAATTTTCCTGTGTGTCTAGTCAAGCAACACAAACAAGATGCTTTTTAAATGAAAAGTTTAATATCTGGAGCGTTCTATTTCATGGACCAAACAGAACGGAAGAGAACTTTGTGTTTGTTTCCTGTTCAGGATGGCTAGGGCGAGAAGGCCCCTTTGTGCCAACCTCTTTTGTTCCCTTTAATCAATGAGATTCTTAAAAAGTGAAAAGGAAGGGATACAGATTCTCAGTAACTAAAACAATCTCATGTGCCCTTGAGGAGAAAGTCCTTGATGTTTTTAAGAATGTCACTTTATTTATTTATTTTTTTAACTGAATGATACAGAGGTATACAATTTTCAAACTGTTTGCCATTTTAGGCAGGAAATTTGAAAATTAAAATGTTTTTGTCAAGCATTACCAAATGGTACAGATTATGATAGGTCAGCCTGGTTTTGGGGTCCTTTCTCTACTGGTTGATGTGCATAAAACCTTTTAAAAATCAAGAATATTACCAGAGAGCAACAGGAATAAACAAGCTAAGTAAAGAATAAAAAAGAAAAATAGAAAAAAATAAACATGAAGAACAAAGCCCCACCTCTGTCCTGTGCTATTTGTGTGGCCCCACTGCACCGAGGCCGCAGGCTAGCTGCTAGACGCATCTAGAGTTCCCTGATTCCTAAAATTATTTATCTTAAATCCCATTGGGCCTAACTTTCTTAAGGCATCAGCTTTGAGTTATAAATGTAACCAACACACAAGCAAATGTGCCATTGACTTAGTGCTGCATAACTGTGGGACGGTCACTTCCGTTGAGCCTGACCTTGTAGAGAGAGACAAATAGTTGGCAAATTAATGTGAACGCTGTGAACACCCCATGTGCCTTTCTTTTTCTCCCAGCTTCCTGGACAAGATCGATGTGATCAAGCAGGCTGACTATGTGCCGAGCGACCAGGTGTGCAAAACCCTTCACCACCAGAGGACCCTGAGCCCTCTTCCCAAACTACCCCAGACTTTTGCTTTAGATTGGAAATTATTACTATTTCGATTGGCTTTGCTGAGATCCATTGACCTCAATTTTGTTCTAGGACCTGCTTCGCTGCCGCGTCCTGACTTCTGGAATCTTCGAGACCAAGTTCCAGGTGGACAAAGTCAACTTCCAGTAAGCCCACTGTTACCTTTTTATATAACAGAGATCATGGTTTCTTGACATTTACCCCAGCCCCTCTGGAATAACCAGCTGTCTTCCTCTCCACCAGCATGTTTGACGTGGGTGGCCAGCGTGATGAACGCCGCAAGTGGATCCAGTGCTTCAATGGTAGGACGCTGTGGGCTTGGCTGTTCGTGAAGAACGCTTTGCTTCTGTGTTGTTAGGGATCAGTGTCGCTGCTCACGCTCTTGGCTTTGCTTTCTTTGGTTAAGATGTGACTGCCATCATCTTCGTGGTGGCCAGCAGCAGCTACAACATGGTCATCCGGGAGGACAACCAGACCAACCGCCTGCAGGAGGCTCTGAACCTCTTCAAGAGCATCTGGAACAACAGGTTTGTGGAGTGACCGCCCACCCCCTGCGCTTGCCCAGGAGGCCCTGGTCTGCACTGTTTGTAGAAAAGAACCCTGTGCAAGCATTCCAGAGCCCTGGCCAAAAGCGCGCTTCTCCCGGGCATTCACACGGCCTCCCTTCTTGTAGATGGCTGCGCACCATCTCTGTGATTCTGTTCCTCAACAAGCAAGATCTGCTCGCTGAGAAAGTCCTTGCTGGGAAATCGAAGATTGAGGACTACTTTCCAGAATTTGCTCGCTACACTACTCCTGAGGATGGTGTGTATGGCTTCCACTCTTTTGCTGGCTGTTCATTGCAGTGGTTCTTTTTCAGTCGGGCTGAAAGCCGCCATCCCCCTCCCACCACCAAACCATAAAGGATCTGTAAGAGAAGCAAGAAAAACACACTTGCATTAATTCTCATATGGAAACATCAGGGTTTTGAAACTTCAGGAGCTACAATGATGCTAGCACCCCAGCGCTGCTTGACTTTTTAATTACATTAATATATATTCCCTTTTTTTATAGCTACTCCCGAGCCCGGAGAGGACCCACGCGTGACCCGGGCCAAGTACTTCATTCGAGATGAGTTTCTGGTGAGTTGAGCCTGTCTTTAGTTTCCTCTCTTCCTCCTCCTCTTTTTCTCATGGATGTAAATTTACTTCAGGGGTTCAGCTACCCAGGTCCATGGTTTTAGTTCACGCACATCCAGTGTGGATTTGAGTTCTTTGCACCCCTCCTTTTGCTTTCGTTTTCATATGACATCAGAGACTGGCCAACAGCCGTCCCTGGTAGGTGTCCCCATCAGTGATAGGGTGGTTCCTGGCGAGGGTGTCACTGACGAGTCCCTGCGTTTGTACCCGCAGAGGATCAGCACTGCCAGTGGAGATGGGCGTCACTACTGCTACCCTCACTTCACCTGCGCTGTGGACACTGAGAACATCCGCCGTGTGTTCAACGACTGCCGTGACATCATTCAGCGCATGCACCTTCGTCAGTACGAGCTGCTCTAAGAAGGGAACCCCCAAATTTAATTAAAGCCTTAAGCACAATTAATTAAAAGTGAAACGTAATTGTACAAGCAGTTAATCACCCACCATAGGGCATGATTAACAAAGCAACCTTTCCCTTCCCCCAAGTGATTTTGCGAAACCCCCTTTTCCCTTCAGCTTGCTTAGATGTTCCAAATTTAGAAAGCTTAAGGCGGCCTACAGAAAAAGGAGAAAAGGCCACAGAAGTTCCCTCTGACTTTCAATAAAAATAAATAAAACAACAGCAGCAAACAAATAAAATGAAATAAAAGAAACAAATGAAATAAATATTGTGTTGTGCAGCATTAAAAAAAATCAAAATAAAAATTAAATGTGAGCAAAGAATGATGGGACTCCCGTGAGTTATTTGTGGTTCTGCGCAGATTCCTGTCATTCATGGTTTGACTTGGCCCTTACATCAAAAGTTGGGAGGCCCCAAGGTGAAGTGGGTATAAAATCTCACCACTGTATGTTTTCTGGTGACTGACTGTAAAATGTAGGTGTCTTGAAATAATTTTCAGACAATAGGAAAAGTCCACTCCTGTTGATCTCCCAAACTTTTACCCCATAGTGGACCACTATGCCCCAGTCACCTCTACATTTTGATCACTGCCATCCTATCCAAAGATTCTGCCAACAACATCACACAACTGTGCCATTACATCATCACACAGTTTGCCTGCTGACCCAGGCTTCCTAAGAAAAGTAGTGTATTTTTTGCTATAAGATAGGGACTAAATGATGTGGAGAAATATAGGAGTGCCGTGTTTCAAATCAATGGGGTTATTCAAGAAATGGTGTAGCCATTTGGGGAAAATTTAGACTGGATCCCTACCTCATTGCACACACCAAAATGAATTTGACAAGTTGATCACATACATCTAAATAAAAGAGGTACTTTTTAAAGTGGCTATTTTACAGTTAAACTCTTGGGTTTATAAAGGGCCTCTCTGCAGCATAACCTGAGACCTAAAGGCCTTAAGGGGGTTGGGGATGACTACAAAAATGAAAATCACACTTCAAATTTGAATGGGGGAAGGGCCTGGGTTGGGTAAAAATTTAACAAAGGGTTTACTTAATAAGCAGAGTTTTTATGAATTAATAAGCAATATCATCAGAAAAATGGGCACAGTATATAAGCATGCAACTTAAATACAAATAGCTAATAAACCTCAGGATATGTGGACCATCACTCACAATATTCACTATAATTGGGAGTGGGGATGGGAGTCCATACTCAATGGGTTGGAGTGTGGCTTATTTCTGAGGTCCTGTGGGTTCCCTAGACTTTCACCCCTAGGCTTATCCCCCAAGGTGTTGTCGCTACGTGGTCACTTCCTGGGTGGCTCCCAGGAAGGGTGGGAGGAAGTGACCAGCATCAACGATGGTGCCCTCTGAAGCTGGGCAAATGGGACTTCAAGTTCATTCTGTAATCCAGGCCCCAAATCCACTTCCTATTCTAGTTTCCAGATCAAATTACTCTCACCCAAATTAATCATACAATATAGCAAGCGATGAGCCCCAAGGGGGGTAGAAAAGTAGCAAATACCTGCATTTCCATCTAATTTTTCACGCAACATTCAGTACACGTGTGCTTGCTATGCAGTTTTTAGTACAAAGCCCTCAAAACCTCCCAAATAAATATACAATCCAAGTAAAAATTGGGGCTTGCTATGCAAATATAACCAAAAGACTAGCCCACAAGTTCCCATAATCCTCCAAAGCACCCCAAATAAACACCTAAAACCTGGACAGTGGCTATCAAGTGCAACCACAAGACCAGCCCCTAGCTCCTCTTCCAAGATGGCCACCTGTATGCCCCTTTTGCACAGAAATTCTGGAACCGTCTAAGCATAATCCACATGAGATTGTCACAGCTCTAGCCACATATCCATCAAAATTAGAAAACACAAAATTCCCAGGCCATAGAGATGCCCAGGGAAATGATACCACAGAGCCCCACCTTGTTGGTCATAACTGACAGAGACTTCATGGTATCTTCTAGAAGAAGGGCCACAAAAGGCACAGTTATCAGGTATCTACTAGTGCTAGCCATTACCCAGTGGGATAGGTTCAGCTGCTATTTTGACAGTGAGTAAACGAGGCCCAGAGAGGCCCCGAGAGAGGTCTCTAGTGAGAAGGGAAGATGGGCTTCAAACTCAAGTAGCCAAAGCCCACTGCTTGGTCCCTACAAGATACTGTTGTCCTGGAAGATGCAGGAGAAAAGAGAAAAAGGTCTCCTGGTGTTCTTCCCATGATGTCAGTTATCAGGAGTCCATGACCTGTGACCCCCATCGAAAATCCTGCAGGTCACCATGGGATTCCACACCCAGGTAGTTGGGTGGGGCCTCTTCCCACAGACCGTGGCACTGGCCATACTCCTGCCTCCCTACCAGGTCAGGGCTCTGCCCTCACCAGTCACCCTGATGTGTTTGAGACTTGCTTCCCTGTGTTAGGGCTCATCACTGCTATTTAAAACAATTTTGTTTTCCTTTTCCCTTTTCCCCTGGGACCAAGCAGAACTTCTACAGCTATTTTAAAATCTACATTTTAGGATCTTCAAAAAACAAAACATAATAATTTCATCTAAATCTTTGATTACAAGAAGCCATTTAAAAAAAAATTTTTTTTTAATCGGAATGCCTGCAATCCCAGCACTTTGGGAGGCCAAGGCGGGCAGATCACGAGGTCAGGAGATCGAGATCATCCTGGCTAACATGGTGAAACTCCGTCTCTACTAAAAATACAAAAAATTGGCCAGGTGTGGTGGCGGGCACCTGTAGTCCAAGCTACTCAGGAGGCTGAGGCAGGAGAATGGCGTGAACCCAGGAGGCGGAGCTTGTGGTGAGCCGAGATTGTGCCACTGCACTCCAGCCTGGGCGACGGAGCAAGTCCGTCTCAAAAAAAAAAAAAAAGAAAAGAAAAAAGAAAAAAATTTAATCCGATGTTCAAATCGCTATTAAAGTGCAAAGCAAACTATTTTTCTAAAGGTAACAATTTCACCACAGTTTGTAGAGATGTATAAGCCAAATATTATAAATGACTATTCATTGACCTTTTAGATTGAACATGATAATAAAAAACCATCAGGGCCCTTCACAGTGTGAGAAGGGTCTAAAAAGGGACAGAATTTTTATTTACCTCCACTTTTACTTAAATGTGCACAAAATTATGCCCTCAAAATGGCCACATCTGCATACCACTTCTACCTAGACCTCTTATTATCATGCTTATTATCCTCTTATTATCATGCTTTCTTGGATGGCTTTGGTCATCTTTTCACTCAATAAATACATAGAGACTATGGGATCCATGCCAGCCAGTGGGAATTCTGCTCTTGTGGGATTCATGTTCTAGCGAGGGAGACACACACTTACTAAATAAATGATAAAAAGAATTACAGATGGTGACAAAATCTCTGAAGCAATAAGCAGGATGCAGGCAGTGGGGAATCGGAGATATTTGAGGAGAGATTTCACTTTAGATAGAATAGCTGGGGAGGGCCTCTCTGATGTAGTACATTTTCTTCTGAGAATGTGAAAGATGAAAAGAAGTCAGCCATCAAGTATTAATAGCTAACATCATTATTTAAAATTGTTATTAAAATATAATTAACGGCCAGGTGCAGTGGCTCACACCTGTAATCCCAGCACTTTGGGAGTCTGAGGCGGGCAGATCACCTGAGGTCAGGAGTTCGAGACCATCCTGGCCAACATGGTGAAACCTCATCTTTACTAAAAATATTAAAAATTTGTCAGGTGTGGTGGCAAGTACCTGTAGTCCCAGCTACTCAGGAGGCTGAGGCAAGAAGAATCGGGAGGCAAGGAGAATCTGCCTCCAGGAGGCAGAGGTTGCAGTGAGCTGAGATCATGCCACTGTACTCCAGCCTGGTTACAGAGTGAGATTCTGTCCCAAAGGTAATAATAATAATAGTAACAAACATTTATGGAGGACTTTATGTGCCAGGTACTATTCTAGACTCTGCATATGGATGATCTCATTTAATCTTTTCAAAGCCCTATTAAAATGCATCCCATCATTTGTACAACAGGTCCTATCCCATTGTGCTGTAGTTAGCTCACACGTGAAAAAGGTAAATGATATCTAAAGCGTTGTGAAGAATTTAAGCAAATTATGCTTTTAATAAAGGTTACACTAAAAAGGCCATTGCAATAAGCACTTAATTTAAGTAATTGCTATACAGGTTCTTATTTCAAAGCTGGAGGACTTTGCATCTCTAGGATAATTTTCCCACATTAAAAAACACATATGCTATGAACAACAAGTCTTCTCATTTTGCCTATTTTATTTGTTGTATCAGTTAAGAATGCATTCAGCTTCAAGTAACAGAATCCTGACCCACAGTGGCACAGACAAACAGAAGTTTATATCCACTTACCAAGAATTCTAGAGGTAGGTGATTCCTGTTATTTCAGCAGTTCATCAATGGCAGGACTAATGCGTCCCAATTTTCTTGGCTTCTCTCTCATGGTTGCAAGATGGTATCACAGCACAGCTGAAGGCAGAAGAGAGAGGGAAGAGACAACCCAACCAAATCTCTTTTGTCCTCTTTTTGTCAGTCTTTCATAGAGGCCTCTTTATTCACTTTTCACCATGTGAAATACACATAGATACCCAGCTATGTATGTGTACTTAGAAAGTAAAAGTAACAGAAAAGTATCCCTCCCTCCTTCCCTCCTTTCCCTGTCTGCCTCCCTCCCTCCCTTCCTTCCTTCCTTCCTTTTCTCTTTTTTTTAGACAGAGTCTCACTCTGTCAGCCAGGCTGGAATGCAGTGGCGTGATCTTAGCACATTGCAACCTCCGCCTCCCTCGTTCAAGCAATTCTTCTGCCTCAGCCTCCAGGGTAGCTGAGATGACAGAAGCCCACCACCACCACGCCCAGCTACTTTTTTGTATTTTTGGTAGAGATGGGGTTTTACCATGTTGGCCAGGACGGTCTCAAACTCCTGACCTCAAGTGATCCACCCACCTCAGCCTCCCAAAGGACTGGGATTCCAGGCGTGAGCCATTGCACCTGGCGGTATCTTTTCAATAACACTATTACGCACACACACATAGGAGGGATTTATTTTATTTTATTTTTTCATTTTTGAGATGGAGTTTTGCTCTTGTTGCCCAGGCTGGAGTGCAATGGCACCATCTTCACTCACTGCAACCTCCACCTCCTGAATTCAAGCGATTCTTCTGCCTCAGCCTCCTACGGAGCTGGAATTACAGGCATGCGCCACCACGCCCAGCTAATTCTGTATTTTTAGTAGAGATGAGGTTTCACTATATTGGTCAGTCTGGTCTCAAACTCCTGACCTCAGGTGATCCACCCACCTTGGCCTCCCAAAGTGCTGGGATTACAGGCGTGAGCCACTGTGCCCGACCGAGAGGGATTTATAATTTCCTGTAGTATGCAACTTGATGGAACATCTGAGAAAAACATATCTAATGCCTGTAGTTTTAAGGCTTAGGGAAGATATTAGGGGGGAATAAACCTTTTCAAATCATAAGAGAACAATTTGCATAATTCTATGTAAATAAATTAGAAAGCCTAGATGAAATAGATAATCATTGAAAAAAGTACTTTTCCCCAAAATTGACCCCAGCAGAGACATCATAAATCTAAGCCGACCAGTTACCATAGAAAAACACAAAGCACAGTGACAGGCCTCCACGATGGAAAGGCTCCAGACTCTCGCTGGGATGGGAAGCTAATGACAAGAAGGAAACATGAGGGAAACTTCTGGGGTGCTAGCAAGTTTCTATTCTTGATCTAAATGCTGGTTAAACAAATGTATTCCATTTGAGAAAATTCACTGGGCTGTACACTTAGTATGTGGAACTTTTTAGTACATGTATTACATTTTCTTTTTTTTTTTTTTAAATGAGGAAAAGGAAAAAGGCACCAGGCCCAGATGGTTTCACAGGGGAATTCTATTAAACCTCTAAAAGTCAAATAATCCCAATGCTACTTACGTTATGCCAGACCATAACATAATAAAAGGAAAACCTCAAAATTGTTTTTATAAAGAGTACCATTGATTCCAAAACATGCCAAAGACTGCACCCAAAAATAAAATTACAGATTAATTTCACTTATATCAATGTAAATATTTTAAAATATAAGCAAACATAATTCCATATTACATTTAAAAAAATACATCATGCCTGGTAAGATTTATTCTAGGAATTCAAGGTTTGTTCAATATGAACAAATACAGTAATATTTGCCAAAATTTAATACTGATTCATATTTTAGAAATCCAATAAAATAGTAATGGATGCTTTTCTGATATAAAGACTCTCTCTATATATCCCACATATCTATATGTAATATACTTAGTACAGTATATATCATGTATATAAATAAAATCTCCAAAAGTCAACATTTTAATTAATGAGGAACTTTTTTTTTTTTTGAGACGGAGTCTTGCTCTGTCGCCCAGGCTGGAGTGCTGTGGCCAGATCTCAGCTCACTGCAAGCTCCGCCTCCCAGGTTCACGCCATTCTACTGCCTCAGCCTCCCAAGTAACTGGGACTACAGGTGCCTGCCACCTCGCCCGGCTAGTTTTTTTGTATTTTTTAGTAGAGACGGGGTTTCACCATGTTAGCCAGGATGGTCTCGATCTCCTGACCTCGTGATCCACCCGTCTCGGCCTCCCAAAGTGCTGGGATTACAGGCTTGAGCCACCGCGCCCGGCCTTAATGAGGAACTTCTAAAAGCTTTTCCACTAATGTCAGGAATAAGAAACAAGAAAGACAAGGATGCCTCACATCATCACACTCTTTATCATCGTATTAGATGAATAAGCCAATTCAATTAAACAAAAGAAAGCAATGAGAGACCTAGAATTGGAAGGGGAGAGGCAAAACTATCTTTTTGCCAGGTGCAGTGGCTCATACCTGTAATCCCAACACGTTGGGAGGCAGACACAGGAGGATTGCTTGAGGCCAGGAGTTCAAGACCAGCCTGGGGAACAAAGCAAGACCTTGTCTCTAATAAAAATTTTAAAAATTAGCCAGGTGTGGTGGCACATGCCTGTAGTTCCAGCTACTTGGGAGGCTGAGGTGGGCAGATGACTTGAGCCCGGGAAGCCGAGGCTGCAGTGAGCCATGTTCATGCCACTGCACTCCAGCCTCATGACCGAGTAAGACCCTGCTGAAAAAAAAAAAAAAATTACAGGTGATTATTAAGCATTATAACACTCCCCTCCAAAAATCCACAGAGAAATAATTACTAAAAAGTGAGAGGATTTAGTAAAGTACAAAGTACAGATTTATAAGATTAACTTGTAAAAATCAATACCAGCCTAGGCATGGTGTACATGCCTGCAGTCCTAGCTACTTGGGAGGCTGAGGCAGGAGGATCACTGGAGCCTAGAAGTTTGAGGCTGCAGTGAGGTATGATTGTGCCACTGTACTCCAGCCTATGCAACAACAACAAGACCCCATCCCTAAAATAATAATAATATTTTAAAAAATCAATAGCAGGCTGGCCACAGGGGCTTATGACTATAATCCCAGCACTTTGGGAGGCTAAGGTGGGAGGACTGCCTGAGTCAAGGAGTTAGAGACCAGCCTGGGCAACATGGCAAGACCCTGTCTCTTAAAAAGAAAATTTTTTTTTAATCAATAGCATGTGAAAGGTAAAACAATAAAGCTTTAAGGAGAAAATACAGGCTGGGTACAGTGACTCACACCTGTAATCCCAGTACTTTGGGAGGCTGAGGTGGGCAGATCATGAGTCAGGAGTTCAAGACCAGTCTGACCAACATGGTAAAAGCCCGTCTCTACTAAAAATACAAAAATTAGCTGGGTGTGGTGGCATGTGCCTGTAATCCCAGCTACTCAGGAGCCTGAGGTAGGAGAATCCCTTGAACCCAAGAGGCAGAGGTTGCAGTGAGCCAAGATCGTGCCACTGCACTCCATCCAGCCTGGGTGACAGAGCGAGACTCCATCTCACCAAAAAAAAAAAAAAAAAAAAAAAAGAAGAAGAAGAAAATACAAGAGACTACCACTTGCATAGGGTCCCTATGTTACATTTGGTTGATTCATCTCCTAAATCCCGTGTAATCTGTGGGTTACCTCTTCTCTTTTTCTTGCCCCTTATACGATTCCATTATTGTAGAAACTGAATTGTTTGTCCTTTAGAGTTTTCCATATTCCAGATTTTGCTGATTGCATCCCCATATTATAAACCTTCCGATTTGAACAAACCAACTATTTTTTAAAAAGTATGAAATCATCCGATAAATTTAAACAATGGCTGGATATTTGACAATACTAAGAAAACTAGTGTTAACTTCTTCACGTGTGATAGGAGTATCATGATTTTCAAGAGTTCTTATCTTTCAGACATACCCACTGAAACAAAATAATATGATGTTCCAAAGTCATGCAGTGGAGTGAAGGCAGAAGTTGGAGACGTGCTGGAAATTGTTTTGCCAGAGGCTCTCCTGTGGCAAATGGGGGACTGTGGGGAGACTTGATGTTAGTGTTTGCCAATTTCCATGGTGTAAATCCCCCACTATGATTGATTTCAAACTCCCAGCAGTATGCCATTGGATATGGAGTTGGGAAGAGATGTGCACAGTCAGCTCTGAGCAGACAGTGCCAGTTGACTCCAGCACATCACTGATAGGAGGGTGGAGGTGAAACAAGATTGGCCACCAGGTGATGCTTGTTAAAACAGGGTGATCAGTACGTGGGGGTCCATTGCACTATTCTCATTTTCTATGTGTTGGCTATTTTAAGCAAAAGCTTACAAACAAGGGGCCAGGCGCAGTGGCTTATACCTGTAATCCCAGTACTTAGAAGGCAAAGGTGGTAGGATCCCTTGAAGCCAGGAGTTCAAGGCTGCAATGAGCTACCATTGCACCACTGTACTCTAGCCTGGGCAACAGAGCAAGACCTTATCTCAAAAATAAAATAAAACAAAGCAAAATAAAGAAAAAGAGAAGGAAAAATCTTACATTTCCAGATGAAAGTTTTTAAAACTTCCAATGTTAATGATGATAGTAGGCCAGGCACAGTGGCTCATGCCTGTAATCTCGGCATTTTGGGAGGCCAAGGCGGGTGGATCACTTGAGGCCAGGAGTTCGACATCAGCCTGGGTAACATGGCAAAACCCCATCTTTCTACAAAAAATAAAAATAAAAAATTAGCTAGGCATGGTGGCATGCATCTGTAGTCCCAGATACTTAGGAGGCTGAGGCAGGAGGATCACCTGAATTCAGGAAGTGGAGGTTGCAGTGAGCCAAGATGGAGCCAGTGTTCTCCAGCCTGGGCAACAGAGTGAGACCCTGTCTAAAAAAAAAAAAATGATGATAATAGTAAGAGCAACTATGTTGTTGAGAGCCTACCACCTACCGTCCCTAATTTAAGCACTCTACAGGGAATAACTCAAGATGTTTTTATCCTTGCTTTACAGATGAGGAAACCAAGGAGTAGAAAGTTGAACAACCGGCCAGGCGTGGTGACTCATGCCTGTAATCCCAGCACAAGACCAGCCTGGCCAACATGGCGAAACCCTGTCTCTACTAAAAATACAAAAATTAGCCGGGCATGGTGGCACACACCTGTAATCCCAGCTACTAGGGAGGCTGAGGCAGAAGAATTGCTCCAACCTGGAGGCAGAGGTTGCAGTGAGCCAAGATCACGCCACTGCACTCCAGCCTGGGTGACAGAGTGAGACTCTGTCTCAAAAAAAAAAAAGAAAAAGAAAAAAAGAAAGTTGAACAACCTCCTTGGTTCAAGATCACATTGCTAATAAGTAGTAGAGTCCAGATTAAAACCCAGGTAGCCAGGCTCCTGCAACTTTAAATTCCAACCCAAGAACCCCCCCCCCCTTTTTTTTTTTTTTTTTTTGGTTTTAAGGAGCGTAAAGTTTAATAGGCAAGAAAGAAGGAACAAGAAAACAGCTCCCCCGTACAGAGACAGGAGGAGGAGGGATTAGGACAAAGAGAAAACCCCCAACCCAAGACGCTGATTCAAAAAAAAAAACACCCAAGATTGTAAGATTGGAAAGAAATGCAGTGGTGTTGCTGAATGATAGATAATACGCTGTTTAGGAGATCTTTTTCCCAACTACAACTTTGTTGAATGCCTCCTTAGGGCTAAAGCTGAACAAAGTGATTGTGCCCAGGACAGGCTGGTTCTGTTCAAATGGGGGCCCTCCCTGTACTGTGAGGCAAATCACATTTCCAAATTGGGGTTTCACCTATATGGGGCTTGGTGAGGCAGAGGAGAGGGGGATTATTGATATAAATTTCTGGGTTAGTCTTTCATCACCATGATGGTCTGGTAATTTCTTGGCATAAATTTACTAGGAGTAATTTTTTCGTATTTTAAGAACAAACGTTTTCATCCTTTGTCATAGCACAGACTTTTCAACCAGTATTTATTAGAGACTCAACAATCCACCAAGCCCTGTACTAGGTGGCCAGGTGACAGCAGCCAATGGGGTAGAAAACCATTCTCATGCTAGAGGGAGAAGTGAGACAATACAAAGGTAACCAAATAAATAATTAAGATAATTCAGACAGTCACAAAGTTTATCTACAGCAAGCTCATGTGATGTGGTGGTTTTGGGGGTATCATTTTAAAAGGTGTGGCTAGGGAAGAAGTCTCTGAGGGGGTAATCTTCGAACTGAGACTCAAAGGGTGGGAAGAGGGCGAAAGCTATAGAAAGGAGCTTGAGGTGGCGGATGCCCCCGCAAGGAAAGCCCTGGGGCACACCACATATTTCCAGCACACATTTAGAGACACAACTGTGTTTTTGTAATTAATGACTTTCATGTCTTGCTGCTTAGAGAGGCTTACATCTCTAAGGATCTTCGGTTTCCAAAATTGGTGACACACAGTTTCCTGGAAGGAGGTGGGATTTGGGGTTGCATGCAGAGGAGAGTGAAGGAGGGTAGGGCTCAGATGTCAGAATCTGGGATAAAAGGCGCTGCCGTATCTGTGGAGCCCAAAGCAGTGCCTGGCACAAAGCTAACAGTCCTTGAAGAGATGTGAAATGAACCAACTGGGGAAATAGGAGGGCATTTCCATCACTTTTCTCTGGAAATTGACGGCCTTGTCAAGGTGGCTTTTGTAATAATAGGAAGGGAAGTCTAGGAACCCCGTCTACCTGCAGTCCTCCTCGCATACACACTTCACTGCTTCAGAGATGAAGGTCAAGTTTGAGAAAAATTGACATCAGTCAATAGAAATAAGGATCCAGGAACCAGAGATAAGAATTGGTTCTTCTCTTTTTCCAAAAGGAGAGAAATAAAGAAAAAATATTGTGACCCTGTTCCCCAAGGTCAGGTTGTCTCAAAGGAAACAGAATGTCCCCATTGAATTGAGTTTGAGGGGAGAAAGACGTTGAGAAATGGAAAACTGAGTGCAGGGTTGGGATTACCAAACAGTTCCTGGAGCAAAGGTTAAGAATGCTTTTGGGTTTTCTCATCATTTATCCCCTGATTGGTACTTGCTTTAGTATTTTATAGCTCATTAGCAAACAGGATTCTTGGAAATTGTAGGAACTGGCCAGGGAGGGCATTCTGAACTGTGTTCTTTAGGGTTTTATAATTTGAAACTGAAGGATCACTAAAAATCACATTGCATTGGGTAAATCTGTAGTTATTCAATATTTCCCCCTCTCAGTTTCATCTTTCTGTCTCAATTATAGCCTTCAGTAGCAGGGTTCAGAATGACAATTTTTTTTTTTTTTTTTCTGATGGCTCTTGAGATTGAAATGTCTTGGCCTCCTAAAGTATGGGGGAGCCTTTAATCTAGTTTCATTCAGCTAATTTGGTGCTAAAATGTTATCCTTAATTCCAAACCAAAAAACTTTTTGTACCAGATCACACTTAGATTGGCCTTAACAAGCTATCAATCAAAAAAACAGAGGTTGCTAATGAGAAATGGTAAAAGGTGAGGGAGAAACCAGACTGCTGATATGCAAAATTTTAAGGAAATATTAAAGTTGATTCATCTTCTCAAAAAAGAGAATTATCACTAGAATAGCTGGAATAATTCTTATTTGTTTCTAGGAACAAGAATTGAATGCAGAAATGGCTAAATTTCACAAAAGAGAAGACGACTTTTCTTAATTAGTAATTGGAAATGCAAACATCGACTACCTGCATGTACTGTTGCTGTGAATTAAACATGCTTTACCTGGTTCAATTTACAGCAACAGTACATGACAACAAAGTGTTAAACTTTACCCATAAAATTATAGCTCATTGTACAACTGAGAAATTACCCCATATGGAATTATATAATTGCCTTCATCCACAACTATAAGTATTTCTATTATCTTCCCATAGAAGTTAAAATATTCTTATAGCGGTTTCAGCAATAAATTGAAATTGTAATAGTAGCTTATCATTTGCCTTAAGGTTTTTACTTTTACGAAGAATAACAGTAGTGGAGAAACCATTGAAATCCTTGGTGTGGGCCAAGAATTCTTTTGAGAGCTGTGACAATATAAGTTAACTCAAGTCATGTTCAAGTCTCAGTGAAACTTGATTCCACAAAGGCAGTACGTAGGTTGAAAATAAAAGCTGAGTTTTTTCTGTCTGTCTGTCTAAAAGAAGAAAGAAAAAAGGTTTTTCACCTGCATACCTCAAATAAACATTTAAATTTTCTTTTCTTTTTTTTTTTTTTTTTTTTTGAGACGGAGTCTCGCTCTGTCACCCAGGCTGGAGTGCAGTGGCTGGATCTCAGCTCACTGCAAGCTCCGCCTCCCGGGTTTACGCCATTCTCCTGCCTCAGCCTCCCGAGTAGCTGGGACTACAGGCGCCCGCCACTCGCCCGGCTAGTTTTTTGTATTTTTTAGTAGAGACGGGGTTTCACCATGTTCGCCAGGATGGTCTCGATCTTCTGACCTCGTGATCCGCCCGTCTCGGCCTCCCAAAGTGCTGGGATTACAGGCTTGAGCCACCGCGCCCGGCCACATTTAAATTTTCATTTGGAAGGCTGAGGTGGGCAGATCACTTGAGGCCAGGAGTTTGACACCAGCCTGGCCAACATGGCGAAACCCTGCCTCTACTAAAAATACAAAAATTAGCCAGGCATGGTGGTACGTGCCTGTAGTTCCATAGTCCCAGTTACTCGGAAGGCTGAGGCAGGAGAATCGCTTGAATCTGGGAGGCAGAGGTTACAAGGAGCTCAGATTGTGCCACTGCCTTCCACCCTGGGCCACACCACAAAACTCTGTCTCAAAAATAAATAAATAAGTAAGTAAATAAATAAATAAATGAAAATGAAAACAGGAAAAAAAAAAAAAGAATTGTTTTTCACCTGCATACCTCAAATAAACTTTTAAGTTTTCACTTTTTTTCATTTGGGAGGCCGAAGCAGGTGGATCACTTGAGGTCAGGAGTTTGACACCAGCCTGGTTAACACGGTGAAACCCTGTCTTCACTAAAAATACAAAAATTAGCCAGACTTGGTGGCGCACGCCTGTAGTTCCATAGTCCCAGCTACTTGGGAGGCTGAGGCAGGAGAATCACTTGAACACAGGAGGCAGAGGTTGCAGTGAGCCAAGATGGCACCATTGCACTCCAGTCTGGGTGACAGAGCGAGACTGTCTCAAAAAAAAAAGTTGGCCGGGCGCGGTGGCTCAAGCCTGTAATCCCAGCACTTTGGGAGGCCGAGATGGGCGGATCACGAGGTCAGGAGATCGAGACCATCCTGGCTAACACGGTGAAACCCCGTCTCTACTAAGAAATACAAAAACTAGCCGGGCGAGGTGGCGGGCGCCTGTAGTCCCAGCTACTCGGGAGGCTGAGGCCGGAGAATGGCGTGAACCCGGGAGGCGGAGCTTGCAGTGAGCTGAGATCCGGCCACTGCACTCCAGCCTGGGCTACAGAGCGAGACTCCGTCTCAAAAAAAAAAAAAAAACAAAAAACAAACAAACAAAAAAAAGTCATTTTGTTTCAATTATAAAAAGACATACAATTAACTCATCTACACATCTGACCACAGTGAGGGCTTTGTCATGGATAATTCAGTACGTCTTCTGAAACCCAAATCTTCACTGTGAGAGTTTAAATTCACTGGAGTCTTAAGGATTAATTTCTGTCACTGCTCTTGAAATAATGCCAGTGAATTTTCTTTTGCATGTCACTGCAGCATTGCATTTGTTAGCGCTAGTTCAACAACGATAACATTCAGAAGAACGCTGCCATATTGAGCTTTGCTTCTTGTTCATTTGAATTTTCCTACAATGATATTGATGCTTTGGGTCTCCTTCTCCTATGCTTGACACACTTTTTACAAAGTAAGCTCTAAATCATAGCAAACAAAAATCAGACTATAGTGAAAGGGCTTACCAAAGAATGCAAAGGATGAGTATCACGAAATTTGCCAACATACCATCCATGTTAATGGGTCAAAAGAGAAGATGCCTTTGGCAGCTTGATAGGGTTGAAAGACATCTAAGAGCATTGAGTCCCTTTCTGTTTTGTTTTGTTTTTTAAACAAAAGCCCTTGGCAAAACAGTAATAAAAGAATGCTTCTTTGATGTCATTTCATGTGTGTGCCTGTGCGTGTATGAATCCAACAGCCAGCAATATTCTTAATATTCTTGAAGCCAGGAACAACAAAACAGTACCTATTCTCACCACTATTAATTTTGTTCTGGAAGTGATGGTTAGTACAATTAGACCAAAAATATTGAAGTCACAAATATGAGAAAGGAGAAGGTAATATTGTGATTACGTGTGGATTATATGATTGTACAGCTTAGAAAACCCCCACAGAAAATTCACTTGGTGTGCCATAATAAAAGTTTAACACTGAGTGCCAAGGCCCCATTCTAAGTCTCTTAATACTCGTATACTGTCTAACTATAATAATAAAAGCTAGCATTGATGGAGTACTTACCATGCACACGTGTACTACTTAAGTGCTTGCTATTCTTATACCATACAACCATAACAGTAAGATTTTCATATGTACTGTTTATTATGTGCCAGATCCTGTTGAAATACTTTAATACTCATAACAATTAAGAGGCTTTAAATCCTATTTCTGTTACATAATATAAATTAACATACTATATTACAACACATGTATTTCTATACTTTATAGTGTAATTATACTTATGTAACATATTACATATTAAATTGCATATAATTTATATTAAATTATATAGTTTATATTTTATAGATTATTAATATTGTAATATTTTTATATTACTACATATGTATATTTATATATTCATGTATTACAATTATACATGTACAAAGTGATATGATATTATATATTAAGTTATATAAACTTTATATAATATATGACAATATATTATATTTTATTATACAGACTAAGGCTACATAACTTCAATTTAAATGTATAACTTTTATATCATTTTATAATTATATATGCATACCTTCATATATTATACATTAAATTATATAATTTATATTATACTGTGCTACATTACATTTTATTACATATTATAACACTATACTTTTACCTTACTACATATTTATATTTACACAGTATATTTCATATCATATAATTACACCTGTATAAGGTGAATTACATATTACATATTAAACTATATACAATTTATATTATATTAGACTACATTACATTATATTTTAAAATCTCACTGTTTATAAAGGCAGAAACTGAGGCACCGAGAGGCGTCCCTTGCCAGAAGTCAGGGAGCAGCTCAGGGGCAGAGCTGGGGTTCCAGCCCTGCTTTGGTTCCAGAAGCCCAGCTTTTGACCTTTGGGAACCATCCAAGACCTTCCCTGGTGAAGGGGAGCTTCACTTGCCTGCTCATTCTCTACCTTGACAGGCTCTGCCAAGGGCCACTGCTGTATTAATGTGTGTGAGTGTGGGTGTGTATAACAGTGTGTGTAGGGTGTGTGCAAGCGTGTGTGTGTGCATGTGTGTGTGTAAGGCAGTCATTTTTAAATCCTAAATGAGGCATGGTGACTCACACCTATAATCCCAGCACTTTTGGAGGCCAAGGCAGAAGGATCGCTTGAGGCCAGGAGTTCGAGACCAGCCTGGCCAACATGGCAAAACCCTGTCTCTACAAAAAATGCAAAAATTAGCCATGTACATGCAGCCCAGGACAGCTTTGAATGTGACCCAACACAAATTCATAAACTGTCTTACAACATTAGATTTTTTTTTTAATGCACCAGCTATTGCTAGTATATTTTATGTGTGGCCCAAGATAATTCTTCTTCCAGTGTGGTCCAGGGAAGCCAACAGATTGGACACCTCTGCTCTAAGTTAACTCTAATTTTTTTTTTTTTTTCACTCTGTCGCCCAGGCTGGAGTGCAGTGGCGCAATCTCAGCTCACTGCAAGCTCCGACTCCCGGGTTCATGCCATTCTCCTCCTCAGCCTCCTGAGTAGCTGGGACTACAGGCACCCACCACCACGCCCAGCTAATTTTTTGTATTTTTAGTAGAGACGGGGTTTCACCGTGTTAGCCAGGATGGTCTCTATCTCCTGACCTCGTGATCCACCCACCTTGGCCTCCCAAAGTGCTGGGATTACAGGCGTGGGCCACCGTGCCCGGCCAAGTTAACTCTAAATTTAATGCAACCCCAGAGTACCCTGATCTTTTTAATGTGGCAAACTCATCTTATAGTTCATCTGGAAGAATAAATTATCTACGAGAATAGCAAATGGAATTCCAACAGTGAAGGTTGTTGGCCATGGCCATGGAGTTGCCCTACCAGATATCACACATATAATACATTCTAGTGCAGTTCTAGCACAGGAATAGGCAGAGCCTGGGAACAAAACAGAAGCTGAGAAACAGGCCCAAGTTTATGGAAATTGAATATATGATTAAAGGGGCATTCGGATGTATTAGTTGGGATTTATTTGTTATATGTAACAGAAACGCAATATAAAATACCTTAAACAAAAGGCAAAATTAATTCAAAGGTTCCTAATACTCTGTAAAGAGCAAGGGTGTACATCTGCATTTGGCCTCATTCCCCCAGACCAGATCTCTTTTTCAGTCTGTGACAAAGCCCGTCCCAAGCTTCAGAGCTTCCAACCTCACCATCATAGGCTGAGAAGCAGGCAACGGGCTGAGTAGTGTATTCACTGGCATGCTTCCATTTCTATAAAAAGGCTGTTAGTGTGCGTGTGGTGTTGGGGGGAGCATGTATCTTTGTGTGAATATGCTTAAAAGGCCTAACTGGTATTACTGGATGCCTCCAGGGAGGAGACACACAGCACCGATCTTTTCCCCTCATAGGACCTCCGGAGATGGGAATCATTATCTTCCTCATTTTGTGGCCAGATGTTCACTGGTGTGTGCAAGGTGCTTGTTTTATTTATTTACTTATTCCCCTTAGCTGCACTTCTCTTTCTCTGTAGGCAGCAATTCCAGTATGTCTGATGTATTCTTTCTGTTTGTGTTATTGAAAAACATGTACATTGTTTGGGGCACAGTGTTTTTATTATTTATTTTTGAGACGGGGTCTCACTCTGTCACCTAGGCTGGAGTGCAATAGCGTGACCTCAGCTCACTGCAGCCTGGACCTCCTAGGCTCAAGCAATCCTCCCCATTAGGACTACAGGCACCCACCACCATGCCGAGCTAATTTTTGTATTTTTTGTAGAGGCGAGGTTTCGCCGTGTCACCAAGACTGGTCTTGAACTCCTTGACTCAAGCGATCTGCCTGCCCTGACCTCCCAAAGTGCTGGGATTATAGGCATAAGCCACCATTCCCAGCCAAGGGGCACATTGTTTTTAATTGGCATAAATAATATGCTTATAGATCTCATTCTGTGTTTTCCTCACCCGGCCCTGTTTCTCAGATCTGTACACATTGCTGTGTATGTGCCATCATTGCTTCCAGGTCTACATGTGTCACTGTATCAGTCAGGATAGAGTAGGTTATGCTGCTGTAACATACATTCCTGAGACGGTAATGGTTTAGGCACAAATGCTCATTTCTCATTCAGACTGTATGACCACTGGAGACCGACAGGAGGGTTCTGTTCTTGTTATCACCCAGGGACCTAGGTGCCCTCTCTATTACTGTCGCTTGCTATGCCAGACAAAAAGGCACAGCAAAGCACTCCCTGACTCATGTGGTAGTGATACACATCACTTCTGCACACATTTCTATGCCCAGGTAAGTCACCTGGCTCCACCTAACCCCATATGGCAGGGAAGTTCCGTTCTAGCATGTGGCAATAGGAGAGGAAAGCTGGCACATCTAGAGCAGTCCTGATGACTACTGTGGACCCCCAGGCTGCCTTCCACTCCCTGCTACCCCAAACAAGGCTATGTGGACTCATGCCTGAACGAGGCGCCTACAGACCCAGAGGACACAGCTTTGGGACACATATCCAGGAGTCGGGTGTCTGGGTAGAAGAGTAGACACTTAATTTCACTAAAGAGTGCCAGAGTGTTCTCCAGAGCATAAGACAGGTGGCTGAGGAAAACAGTAGCACCAAGTGATGCGGTCTTCTTACACCCAGAGATTCCGAGAGGACAATAACCGAAACCAGCCGAGAAAGAAAAGGTCTGAGAAGGGAAGGGCGATTAGGAGATGGCCAAGGGAAGCCAGTGTTTCAAGAGGAATGGAGTGGTCACCTCTGTCTAGTGCTTCTGGGAGCCGGAAAAGATGAAATCCCTGCAAAATTATCCAGTGGGAGTAGGGGGACAGATAAAACAAGATTTGCAAATATTGATCATTGTTGAAGTTGGGCAACAGAGGGTCATTATATTAGTCTGTCTTCTTTTGAATACATTTGAACTTTTTTTTTTTTTTGAGACAGAGTTTTGCTCTTATCGCCCAGGCTGGAGTGCAGTGGCACAATCTTGGCTCGCTGTAATCTCCCCCTCCTGGGTTCAACGGTTCTCCTGCCTCAGCCTCCCAAGTAGCTGGGACTACAGGCACCTGCTACCACGTCTGGCTTTTTGTATTTTTAGTACAGATGGGGTTTCACCATGTTGGCCAGGTTGGTCTGGAACTCCTGACCCAGTGATTCACCCACCTCAGCCTCCCAGAGTGCTGGGATTACAGGTGTGAGCCACTGCACCCAGCTTGAACATTTCTTTATTAAAACATGCACCAAACAAACACAAATCTATGTGATTTATCAACATATACATCATTTATGTTTTTTTTTTTTTGAAACGGAGTTTCGCTCTTGTTGCCCAGGCTGGAGTGCAATTGTACAATCTTGGCTCACCGCAACCTCTGCCTCCCAGGTTCAAGCGATTCTCCTGCCTCACCTTCCCTAGTAGCTGGCATTACAGGCATGGGCCACTATGCCCAGCTAATTTTGTATTTTTAGTAGAGATGGATTTTCTCCATGTTGGTCAGGCTGGTCTCGAGCTCCCGACCTCAGGTGATCCACCCACCTTGGCCTCCCAAAGTGCTGGGATTACAGGTGTGAGCCACTGCATTCGGCTTTTTTTTTCTTTTGAGATGGAGTCTTGCTCTGTCACCCAGGCTGGAGTGCAGTGGCACAATCTCAGCTCACTGCAACCTCCTCCTCCCAGGTTCAAGTGATTCTCCTGCCTAGGCCTCCTGAGTAGCTGGGATTACAGGCACATGCCACCATGCCCAGCTAACTTTTGTATTTTTAGTAGAGACAGGGTTTCACCGTGTTGGCCAAGCTGGTCTCGAACTCCTGACCTCAGGTGATCCGCCCCCACCTTAGCCTCCCAAAATGCTGGGATTACAGGTGTGAGCCACCGTGCCCAGCCTGCATCATTTATGAATTTATACAGGTAAAGAGCAAAAGTTAGACTGGGAAGAAATTAGATTTGTGCGAACTGAGGAAATGGAGATTAGGAAAGTCAAAATGGAAGGCTGTGTTTCTCATGAATGCCACTAGCAACATGTTCAGTTCCACGTGCACTTCCAGAACCTTCCCTCTCCCCATCAAGAGGCAGAGTCTACCCCCATATCCTTGAATCTGGGCACACCTGTGGCTTCTCTGACCGACAGAGAACAGTGATTTACAGTGATTTGCTGCTGTGACCCCTGGGGCTGGGTCATAAAAAGCATAAGCTTTCTGATTCATATTCATTTTTATTCTCCCTCTCTCTCGCTCTATGTTGCAATAAAATACACAGAACATAAAATTTACCATCTAAGCCATTTCTTTCTTTCTTTCTTTCTTTTTTTTTTTTTTGAGATAGAGTTTCGCTCTGTCACCCAGGCTGGAGTGCAGTGGTGCATTCTCAGCTCACTGCAAACTCCGCCTCCCAGGTTCATGCCATTCTCCTGCCTCAGCCTCCCGAGTAGCTGGGACTACAGATGCCCGCCACCATGCCTGACTTTTTGTATTTTTAGTAGAGACGGGGTTTCACCACGTTAGCCAGGATGGTCTTGATCTCCTGACCTCATGATCCGTCCGCCTCAGCCTCCCAAAGTGCTGGGATTACAGGCATGAGCCACCGGGCCCGACCCAACTTAGCCATTTCTAAGTGTACAGCGCAGTAGAGTTAAGCACATTCCCACTGTTGTCCATCTATCTCCAGAACCCTCTTCACCTTGCAAACCTGACTCTGTCCCTATTCAGCAACTCCCCATTCCACCTCCAGCCAGTCCCTGGCGACCATCCTTCTATTTTCTGTCTCTGTGAATTTGACCACCTCTGGTTCTCTTTTTTAGTATATTTTTGCTTGCAATGCAGGTGTCCTGCTGTGAAGAAGCCCAGAGTCATCCAGGACAACCTGGAGGGGCGCACGTGGGGAGCAACTGAGGCCCCAGCTGACAGTGACCTTCAGCCACCATACCTGTGGGCAAACACACCTTCAGGTGATCCCAGCCCAGCTTTTGAAGCAAACAGCTGAAGCTCAGACCTGGTGGAGCCGAAATGAGCTGTCCCTACTGTGCTCTGTCTGAAGTTTTGACCCATGGAAACGATTACAATAATCAATGCCACTAAGTGTGGGGGGAATCTGTTTTGAAGCCATAGGAACTGCAACAGGAGAGAACTCTCACATGGAGTTCGTCTGTGGAGGAGGAGAAACATGGAGTGGGGACCAGAGGAGGTTAAGCCAAGAAAAGTGGTTTTTGTTTGATTTTGCTTTCTTTTTTTTTTTTTTGAGACAGAGTTTCGCTCTTGTTGCCCAGGCTGGAATGCAATGGTGTGATTTCGGCTCACTGCAACATCTGCCTCCAGGGTTCAAGCGATTCTCCTATCTCAGCCTCCGGAGTAGCTGGGATTACAGGCATGTGCCACCACGCCTGGCTAATTTTTGAATTTTTAGTAGAGATGGGGTTTCATCATATTGGTCAGGCTGGTCTCAAACTCCTGACCTCAGGTGATCTGCCTACCTCAGCCTCCCAAAGTGCTGGGGTTACAGGTGTGAGCCACAATGCCTGGCCTTGCTTTTTAAGACTGAAGCAATCTGAATGTTTCAATGTTGAGGGTAAAGGAGGGAAAGGCTGAATATGCAGAAAGGAGAATTATCCAAAGAAGAAGACTCCAGAGAGGGCAGAGTGCAGAGGATCCTCAGCACAGGTGGAGCCCGGGGAGGGACAGCCCAATGCTGACGGGGTGAACTTTCAGTGCTAGGCGGGTGACAGGGTGCTTGCACATGGACTGTTTTCTCTCTGCAGTAGAAGGTGGGAAGGGTGAGGGTAGGAAATGGTGAAGTCAGAGGTTTGAGGAGAGAACAGAAAGTTTGACACATCTTTGTAGAGAAAGGGAGAATGTGTTGACTTGAGGAAAGAAGGATTTGAAAACAGATGGTTTAGTTGATATTGGTGATCAGGAATTGCTGGGAAATCAGGTTATCCTGTTGTGGGCTTTTGTCCTCAGAACTTAGCTACTCAGGTATATGCATAATACATACTTGATTCATCCCAGACTGGGGTTCTGCCAACACATGTGATCAGAGGGTAAACAGCAATGGGTTTAGGGTGTTAGCAACAGGGTGGTTGACAGGATGGACCATGAAACTGAAACTGGGGATAGAGAACAATCAGTGTGTGTGTGTGTGTGTGTGTGTGTGTGTGTGTGTGGTGGCGGGGGTTGGTGGGGGACTAATGTATAAACTTGGATTCAGCATTTCTACTTCTAGGACTGTATCTGAAAAAGAGCATATTGTGCCACTGGCCCTACGTGCAACAACCTGCATCACAGAATCACATAAAATAGTGAAAGATTTGAAACTAGGCAAATATTCATTAATTGAGTATTGCTTAAATAAAACAGAACACTATCTAGCCACCTAAATGCCTTTTGGGATGCAGACATGGGAAAAATGGGAATTGTAGGGTCCCGGAAGCCATCCTCTTTGTCACAAAGAAAGCACATTGACAAAGGGACAGGAGGAGGTGGTACAGAGAGAGCGGGGAGGCAGGAGACCTAGTCTGATCCTGATAACTCGGATGTCTCATTTCGGTTACGTGTAAAATGAGCTTCTGGATTCCCCAGTTACATGAGACAGGTAATCCTCTCTTTTGACCAATCTAATTTGAATAAGGTTTCTGAGGTTTGCAATTCAAAGCACCCTGCTATGGTTTGAATGTGTTCTCCTCAAATTCATAGGTGCAAACCCTAACCCCCAAGGCAATGGTATTAGGAGGTGGGGACTTTGAGGGGTAATTAGATCATGAGAGCTTCCCCCATGCATGGGATTAGCACCTTCATAAAATAGGAGGCCCCAAGGAGCTGCCTTGCCCCTTCCATCGTGTACAGATACAGTAAGAAGGCACCATCTATAAGGAAGAAGCCCTCACCAGACGCTGCACGTGTGCCTTGATCTTGGACTTCTCAACCTCCAGAACTGTGAGCAATAAATATCTGTTGTTCACAAACCACCCTGTCTATAGTATGTTGTTATAGCAGCCTGAACAGACCAAGAGGCTAAGAGACTAAGAAACTACTCCCCACCCCCAGGTCTCAACTAAAATGAAAGTTGCTAATCCAAGTAGGATATTAAAAGCAGCAGAATCTTAAAACGTGGCACAGGCTGAAGTGAGATGAGGTGGGTTGGAAATATTATGATGCAGTAGATAAGCTGGTGTTAAACTCCGTCTGCTTGCTTGTGAGAATTAGGTACCACTGAAGTTGGACCTTCAGGTAAATTGGCAGAAAAATATCAGACTATTGGAGGGTTGACAGCTTCATAGGGCTTCCCACCTTCCATCTGAAGGATTTCTCCTTCTCTGTTTGTAGCAAAACTAATGGACGCATTAATCACAGCACCTCTCTACCACTAAAAGGTTGGCAAATCAGTCTCTGTCTCTGTTGGAAAATATTATTTATCCTAGAAGATAAGTACTTTTAGAATACCACAATATCATTATCACACCTACAAGTGTCAACAACATTCCCTTAATATCATCAAATAACCACTCACTTATCCATTTTCAATTTAAAATTGTTTCATGAATTATTTTAGCATTAAAAAGATAAGAATTCAAAATATAAGGTTCCTTGATATGACTTCCAAGTCTCTGAATTTGTAGGTCCTCCTCTATCTCCCTTTTTTTCTTCCTTAAAATGGTTTATTTCCCACGGTCTGGAATTCGTTTATTGGATTCCTGAATTCAATAACAAAGATTGGCTGTTGGGCCTCGAGGCTTCATCAGATTCAAGTCTGATTTTGTTACAAGATGACTTTACAGGTGGTGCTGTGTACTTCCTTTGGGAAAAACATAACATCTTGCTTTCTCTCCTTTTATTGTGAACAACCATTGATATTCAATATCTGCATTCAGTAATTCACCAGAGGCTGAAAAATGGTCAAATTCCAATTTTAGCATTCTCTTTCCATGTATTATGCTTCTTGAAAAAGAAACTTCCTCGCATCCACTATTTGGTTACAAGAATATACAGTTGGTATAGGAAAGGCAAGATAAGTGCTTGACCCCCTCTCTTTACTCATCTTCAAAACAATGTATAGATCCCCTAGCATCTTCCAACAGTGATCAATTATTACTGTCATTATTAATTACAATTTATTTATACTAACATTTTTGATATGTGCTTCAGTCTATTGCAGGTTTATTCTTATTAATATTTGAAGAGTTCGGCTGGCAATGAGAACACATGGACACAGGGAGGGGAATAACACACCCTGGGGCCTGTCAGGGAGGAGGGAGGGAGAGCATTAGGGAAAACAGCTAATGCATGCTGGGCTTAATACCTAGGTGATGGGTTGATAGGTGCAGCAAACCACCACGGCTCACGTTGACTATGTAACAAGCCTGCACATCCCACACATGTATCCCAGAACTTAAAATTAAAATAAAAAATAAATAATGCAGAAGGAAAAAAAGAGTTCAGTTGGCTGGTGCCTCACCCCTATAATTCCAACACTCTGAGAGGCCAAGGTGGGCAGATTACTTGAGCTCAGGAGATCAAAACCAGTCTGAGCAACATGGTGAAACATGATCTCTACTAAAATTCCAAAATTGAGCCAGGTGTCGGCCTGCACATCTGTAGTTCCAGCTACTTGCAGGGCTGAGGCAGGAGGATTACTTGAACCAGAAAGGTCGAGGCTGCAGTGAGCTGAGATGGCACCGCTGTACTCCAGCCTGGGTGACAAAGTGAGACCCTGTCTCAAAAAAAAGGTCCAAGCCTGGCATGGTGGCTCATGCCTGTAGATCCCAGCACTTTGGGAGGCTGAGGCAGGTGGATCACTTGAGGTCAGGAGTCCGAGACCAGCCTGCCCAACATGGTGAAACCCGGTCTCTACTAAAAATACAAAAATTAGCAGGGCATGTTGGCACATACCTGTAAACCCAGATACTTGGGAGGCTGAGGCAGGAGAATCGCTTGAACCCAGGAGGTGGAGGTTGCAGTAAGCCGAGACCGTGCCACTGCACTCCAGCCTGGGCAATGAGAGCAGAACTTCATCTCAAAAACAAACAAACGAAGTTCCACCTAACTGACATATACAGACCATTTCATCCAATAGCAACAGAAAACACATTCTTCTCAAGCACACATAGAATGTCCTCTAGGATAGGTCATATGCGAGGCCAAAAACCAAATCTGAACATAATTAAGAAGATTGAAATCATATCAAGTGTCTTATCTTTTCCACAATGGTATGAAACTAGAAATCACTAACAGAAAGAATTTCAGAAAATTCACAGGTATGTGGAAATTAAGCAACATGCTCCTTAACAACAAATGAGGCTAAAAAGAAATTTAAAATTATCTTGAGGGCTGGGCACGGTGGCTGACACCTATAATCCTAGCACTTTGGGAGGCCAAGGTGGGAGGATTGTCTGAGCCCAGGCAACATGGTGAGATCCTGTCTCTATAAAAAATAGAAAAATTAGCCAGGTGTGGTGGTGCATGCCAGTAGTCCCAGCTGCTTGGGAGGCTGAGATGGGAAGATCACTTGAGTCCAGGTGTGCAAAATTACAGTGAGTGAGCTATGAGCATGCCACTGCACTCCAGCCTGGGCAGCAGAGTGACACACTGTCTCTAAAAATAAATAAAATATTTTGAGACTAACGAAAATAAAAACATACCAAAACTTATGGGATGCAGTTCTAAGAGGGAAGTTTATAGCAATAAATACCTATATCAAAAAAGAAGAAAGATTTCAAATAAACAGCATAACATCATACCCCAAGGTACTAGAAAAAGAAACACACACTAAGTCCAAAGTTAGTAGAAGGAAGAAAATAATAAAGATCAGAGCAGAAATAAATGAAATAGGGACTAGAAAAATAATAAAAAAGATCAGTGAAACTAAGAGTTGGATTCTTGAAAAGACAAACATAATCGACAAACCTTTAGCTAGGCTAAGAAAGAAAAGAGAGAAGATTAAAGTAAGTAAAACCAGAAATGAAAGAGGAAGAATTACAATCAATAGCACAGAAATACAAAGGATCATAAGATATTATTATAAATAATTATATACTAGCAAAATGGGGAACCTAAAAGAAATGGATAAATTCCTAGAAACATACAACCTACCAGGACTGAATCATGAAGAAAGAGAAAATCTGAACAGACCAATAACAAAAGAGATTGAATCTCCCACTAAAGAAAAGCCCAGGACCTGATGGCTTCATAGGTGAATTCTACCAAACATTTGAGGAACTAATACCAATCCATCTCAAACTCTTCCAAAAAATTGAAGAGAGGGAATACTTCCAAACTCATTTTACAAAGCCAGTTTTACTGATACCAAAGCCAGACAAGAACACCACAAATAAAGAAAATTGTGGGCCAGCATCCTTGATGAACACAGATGCAAAAATTCTCAACAAAATCTAAGCAAACTAAACTCAACAGTGCATTAAAATTCTCAACAAAATCTAAGCAAACTGAACTCAACAGCGCATTAAAAAGATCCTTCACCATGATGAAATGAGATTTTCCCTTGGGATGCAAGGGTAATTCCACATATGCAAATCAATAAATGTGATATAACACATTAACAGAATAAAAGACAAAAAACATATCATTATCTCAATAGGTACAGAAAAAGTATTAGACAAAATTAAACATTGCTTCAGAATAAAAATCTCAACAAACTAGGTATAGAAAGAATGTATCTGAATATAATCAAGGCCCTATATCACAAGTCCACAGCGAATGTTCTACTTAATGGTAAAAAGTTGAAAGCTTTTTCTCTAAGATCAGGAATAAGACAAGGATGCCTGCTCTTGCCACTTCTATTCAACACAATACTGAGTTCTAGCCAGAGCAAGTAGGCAAGGGGGAAAAAAAAGCCATCCAAATTGGAAAGGAAGAAGTTAAATTGTCTTTGTTAGCAGGTGACATGATCTTATATATGGAAGATCCTAAAGACTCCATTGAAAAAACTGTTATAACTAATACGTGAATTTAGTAAAGTTGCAGGTTAGAAAGTCAACATGCAGGCCAGGCGCGATGGCTCACACCTGTAATCCCAGCACTTTGGGAGGTCGAGGTGGGTGGATCACCTGAGGTCAGGAGTTCGAGACCAGCCTGGTGAAACTCTGTCTCTACTAAAACCACAAAAAATTAGCTGGGCATAGTGGCGCATGCCTGTAATCCCAGCTACTCAGGAGGCTGAGGCAGGAATTGCTTGAACCTGGGAGGCAGAGGTTGCAGTGAGCTGAAATCGTGCCATTGCACTCCAGCTTGGGCAACAAGAGCGAAACTCAATCTCAAAAAAAAGAGAGAGAGAAAGAAAAGAAAGTCAACATACAAAAATTAGTAGTAGCATTTCTACATACTAACAATAACTATCTCAAAAAGGAATCAAGAAAATAACCAATTTACAATAGTTACAAAACAAAAATACTTAGGAATAAATGTGATCAAGGAAGTGAAAGATCTGTATACTGAAAACTATAAATTGCTGATGAAAGAAATTGAAGAATACACAAATAGATGGAAAAATATCTGGTGTTCATAGTTTAGAAGAACTAATATTGTTTAAATATCCATCTCCTGGTACCACATCTCCTGGTACCTCATATGCAGCTATTGACCTGGTAAATGTTTTGTTTCCACCTCAATATCTGTTAATAAAGGCAACCAGCAGCAGTTCTTTTTCAACTGGCAAGGCTTTATTATCAATGCATATCCTCTAAGTGTCTCAGTGATGATGCATCCACTATCACTTCTGATTTTACTAACATGTATCTTCTGTTTTTTTGGTCTTTGTTATCCTGGCTAGAGAATTATCAATGTTATTGATCTTCTAAAATAAACAGTTGTTTTAGTTGATTTTCTAAATATTCATACTACCCAAAGATTTTTATAGGTCCAATGCAATCACTATAAAAATCCCAATGAAATTTTCACAGAAACAGAAAAAATAATCCTAAAATTTGTATGGAACCATAAAAGACCCCAAATAGCCACAGCAATCTTGAGCCAAAAGAACAAAGCTGGAGGCATCATACTACCTGACTTCAAAATACACTACAAAACTATGTTAACCAAAACAGCATGGTACTGGGATAAAAACAGACACACAGGCCAATGAAGCAAAATTAAAAGCCCAGAAATAAAGCTGTGCGTTAATGGTCAATTGACTTCTGGCAAAGATGCCAAGAACATACAATGGGGAAAACAATCTCTTCAATAAATGGTGTTGGGGAAACTGGATAGCCATATGAAGAATAATGAAATTAGACCTTACTTCATGTATAAAAAACAAACAAAAAAATGGATTAAAAATGTGAAACAATTTTCACATTTCACAGCCAGGTGTGGTGGCTCACACCTGTAATCCCAGCACTTTGGGAGGCCAAGGTGGGTGGATCACCTGAGGTCAGAAGTTCGAGACCAGTCTAGCCAACATAGTGAAACCCCATCTCTACTAAAAATACAAAAAAATTAGCCAGGCGTAATGGCATGCACCTGTAGTCCCAGCTACTTGGGAGGCTGGGGCAGGAGAATTGCTTGAACCCAGCGGGCAGAGGTTGCAGTGAGCCAAGACCGTGCCACTGCACTCCAACCTGGGAGACAGAGTGAGACTCTGTCTAAAAAAAAAAAAAAAAAAAGGATGTGAAACTGTAAAACTACTAGAAGAAAACATAGGGTAAAAGCTCCATCACATTGATCTGGACAATGATATTTTGGATATTTCCTCAAAAGAGGATCCAACTTCCTTCTTTTTGGTATGGATATCCAGTTGTTCTACCACCATTTGTTTTTAAAGACTATTCTTTCCACCACTGAATTGTCTTAGCACTCTTGTCAAAAATCAATTGACTCTTATAGTGAAGGAAAGCTGGGGTGGGGAGGGGTTGCGGAATCAATTGACCATGAATGCATGAGTTTACTTTTGAGCTCTCAATTCTATTACACATGATGTGATGTATCCACATAGTCTTCATTAGTGTAGCTTTGTAGTAAGTTTTGAAACTAGAAAGTGAGTCCTCCGATTTTGTTGTTCTTTTTCAAGATTGTTTTCATTGTTTGGGCTTGTTGCATTTCCTTATGAATTTTGGTATCAGCTTGTCAATTTCCATAAAAAATGTTTGCTGGATATTGATAGTGTTGATATTGACAGGGATTACATAGGCTTCCTCAGAAGTTTTTTTGAGACAGAGCCTCACTCTGTCACCCAGGCTAGAGTACAATGGTGCGACCTCAGCAGACTGCAACCTCTGCCTCCCAGGTTCAAGCGATTCTCCCATCTCAGCCTCTCGAGTAGCTGGGATTACAGGCACCTGCCCATCATGCCCAGCTAGTTTTTGTATTTTAGTAGAGACGAGGTTTCATCATATTGGCCAGGCTGGTCTTGAACTCCTGACCTCAGGTAATTCACCAACCTCAGCCTCCCAAAGTGCTGGGATTACAGAAGTGAGCCACCATACCCAGCTGATTGCTCCTTTTTTCTATGTATTGGTAATACTTCATTTCCTTGCACGTCTCATAATTTTTTGTTAAAAACCAGCCTCTTAACATATTATGTCAACTCTGAAAATCAAATTCTCTCCCTTCCCCAGGTTTTGTTGATGTTGCTATTTATTGTTATTGCTACTTGTTGTCATCGTTTCTTTGTGACTTTTCTGAATAAATTCTGTGAAATCTGCATTTCTTGTCATGTGTGGCCACTGAAGTCTCTGCTCTGTTAGCTTAGTGGTCAGCTAATTATTAGAAAGACATTTTCTTAAATTCTTGTCATCAACAACTCTCCCAGTCTTTGCCAGGGAGCTTTGTGCATATGTTGGAGCATGCCTTCAATACTGAACCAGGCAGCTGACAAATCTGCCTTCGTCTTTACTTCTTTCTTGCATAGAGCCTCAAGGTGACCCAGAGATGAAAGAACCTCGCTGGTTCATCATGAGCCCATGCATCACCTTGGGCCTATGCTTTCCAAAGATCCTGTGGCTTTTCATGACATTTCATTCCCCAACTTTTCCTTTTCAGCTTTTGGGTTAGCCTATTGTTTGTCCCAGCTGTCACCTACTGCCTCAAGCAGGCATAAAATTAAACAATTGCTCCTAATTGTTTAGACAAATGCCCCCAAGGAAAAGGCTTTTAACACTAGGCAAGCTTTCAGTCATGGCAAACAAACCAGATGGGTAAAATAATGATAATTCCTGTGAAGGAGGCTTCGAAGGAGCTTCAACCTCATTTCATTCTCTCTGGTAACTACCAGCTCTGGTTTTCACTTTGAATGCAGGCTATTGGTTTTCAAGGCTACCAGAAAACTGGAGAAAGGGAAATAGAAATACGGGAAGTTAAGATGCCACAAAGCTCACTATTCTTATCAAGATTCAGCCATTTTTCTTAAATACATGCTTTCCTAATGGCTGCAAACCTTTGGTTAATTTTCAAAGTTCTAAAATTGTTGACTTTGACTATTTTGTCAGTTTTCTCATTGTTTTTCTGGGGAAGAGAATTTTTAGAGGTTCTTACTCAGAAATTGTCACTAACATTACTCCAGTAAACTTTTAAAGTAAATGCCTGGCAGTAAATATTTTAGGCTTTGTGGGCAAACTCAAGGATGTTATAGAGGCAATTATGTAACATGAGAGGAAAAAAGATTTTTCACAAAATTTTAACTGATGAAATTCAAACTATGATAATAAGTACTTTTTTGTTTTATAGCTCTACTAATGAGAAGATTGAAGCTCTTTGGGGGGAGGTAACATTTTACTTATTTGGTGGTCAAAGTTGGTTATTATCATAACCAATGGCAAATTTTCATCTGTCAATGCTGATCTGTAAAGAGATTTTACATATTTCATCTTTGAAAATGTCCTTTCGCAAAAGATAGGTACTGCCAATAAGATATCAGTCCACAAGCATGTGATTTTAATTGAATTCAATTGTGATTGAATTGAATTCAGTTGTGATTTAAATGTAATTATATTCATCACATGTAAGGCATTTACAGAATTCTATTAGATTGTTTCCTTGATATTTGCCTTTTAGCATGTCATTTCATTATGTATTAATCATTTCGAATTGAAGGTTATTTGGAAACTCTTCTATTGCACAGTCAAATAGACTTTGAAGCATGTAAGTTTCCTTTCAGCATACACCACATTCTAAGAAACGTTGCTTACACTGTAGCTTGAATTTCAAAAACAATTCCACAGGAAATTTGTATGGAACTGGAGATCTTCCTTTTTGTTTCAACTTTCTACAGCATGGGAAGTATTTAAAGTGACACAACATCAGCTGTGACCCAAACAATATTAGAAAGGCAAAATGACTTTACCACAATATAAGTTTTGCATATAAGCACTGTTTTGCCTTTTAATATTAGCTTGAATTTATTAAGAAATACTTTCAAATTCACAGCAAATTCTAAGCACTATTATACTATAGTATAATAGTGGTTGACAGAGGCTATTCGTATTCAGAAAAACTTAAATCTTGGCCCTGAGCTCAAAATATCTCAATTAAACTTCACCACCAATGAGCCTTCAAATTTCTGTGTGGTAGAACAAGTCAAGGTATTTATCATCTATTTCTGATAAAAATTCATGGAACTGATGATTAAGTCCACAAGAGTCAAGTTCAGTGTTAACAGTACTCATTCAATAACACATAATTCAAATATTTTCCTGAAAATATCGATATATAATACAACGAATTTCACAGGCTTTAAACCTCTTACATTTCTGCACGCTTTATAGAGTTGTCCAGCTAAGCCTCTTGCTGCTCCACACATATTTTTAGTCATCAGTTGTAACACATCTTAATAGATTCCATTTCTGATTGTAATGAATTAATGTTTTTTCAACTTCTTTAAAAATATTCTCCCCTACAGTTATTACATGCATAAAAGCTACTCCTGCAGCCACTTCAAATTTGGCATTGACTTCTCAAGTTTTTAAAAAACTGCCTGTTGGCCAGGCACGGTGGCTCGCACCTGTAATCCCAGCACTTTGGGAGGCTGAGGCGGGTGGATCATCTGAGGTCAGGAGTTTGAGACCAGCCTGACCAATATAGTGAAACCCCATCTCTACTAAAAATTCAAAAATTAGCTGGGTGTGGTGGTGCTTGCCTGTAGTCCCAGATACTCGGAGGCTGAGGCAGAAGAATCGCTTGAAGCCAGGAGGTGGAGGTTGCAGTGAGCAGAGATTGTGCCACTGCATTCCAGCCTGGACAACAGAGAAAGATTCCGTCTCAAAAACAAAAAACAAAAAACCTGAAGAAAATTAGCCAGGTGTAGTGGTGTGCACCTGTAGTCGCAGCTACTCAGGAGGCTAAGACAGGAGAATCACTTGAACCTAGGAGGCAAGGATTTGTCCCAAACTCTTCAACCAGCTATCCTCAATGCAAGGCTAATATTCTTAAACAAGTTAATTTTTTCTGGGTACATTTATTCAGCCACTGTAATCAAACATCATGTAATTAACTTACCGTTTATAAACAGATTTCTTTCTTGGTTAACAAATGAACTACTTGATAATTTAGTTATGGATTCTTTGTCATTTTTAATTTTCGTGAAGAAACTCTGCCATGATCCCTGCAATATTGATGCATATCATCCTCTTTTAGAAGAGCTATGTCATTGCACAATAAACACGTTTCGTCATGTGATGTGATAGCAAAATAATTCTCACCCCATTATGCCTTCAAAACAGACATTCAAAGTCCAATTCTACCTTCTTTGTTTTTTTAACATGAAAGAGATGTACTCATAATTTTTTAAAGTTAGAGTGTGGCAATATATGTAGCACTCAAAATCCTGTTGTTTTTTAACTGTGTAACTGCAATTCTCATTGTGCCAAGTAGCAGTTTAAGGCAATGAGAATGCTAC
Organism: Theropithecus gelada; assembly: GCF_003255815.1. Lineage (NCBI taxonomy): Eukaryota > Metazoa > Chordata > Mammalia > Primates > Cercopithecidae > Theropithecus > Theropithecus gelada. The sequence goes on along the minus strand of NC_037678.1, from coordinate 43,669,189 downwards.
ATCCAGCCCCTGGTACAATTCCTCACTTTTGCCAGTGCAGCACAAAATCACCCATGGAAAAAAGTAAACAAATTAGCATGGCTGTGTCCCCATAAAAGCTTGTTTATGGATAATACAATTTGACTTTCATATCACTTCATGTGCTACAAAATATTCTTCTTTTGATTGTTCAACTATTTAAAAATGTAAAAACCATTCTTAACTCATGGGCCATACAGAAACAGGTGGCAGGCCAGATTTGGTACACAGGCTATAGTTAGCCAATCCCTGCTATAATACCTTTAACCTAATTTTTTTTTTTTTTTTTTTTTTTTTTTTGAGACAGAGTCTCATTCTGTTGCCCAGGCCAGAGTGCAGTGGTACGATCTCCGCTCACTGCAACCTCCACCTCCTAGGTTCAAGCAATTCTCTTGCCTCAGCCTCCCCAGTAGCTGGGATTATAGGTGCATGCCACCACGCCCAGTTTTTGTATTTTCAGTAGAGACAGGGTTTTGCCGTGTTGACCAGGCTGGTCTTGAACTCCTGACCCCAGGTGATCCGCCTACCTCAGCCTCCCAAAATGCTGGGATTACAGGTGTGAACTGCCGTGCCCGGCCAAATTTAACTTAATTTTAAGTTCATATTAATTTAATTATTTGTATAGGTAATACTTGCACATGCTCTAAACTTAATTTCTTAGAGAAGGGTGGTTGGCATAAAATTTCCCTTCTGCATCAGCCACCAGCTACCCAGTTCCTCTCCCTGGAGGCATCCAGTGTTGCCAGTTTCTCACGTAATCTTCCAGAGACACTCTGTGAACATCTAAGCAATTACGCACAGATCTATATTTTTTTCCTCTTTGTGTTTACATAAAAGGCAACATACTCTACTTCAGACTTACTCACATGGCTATAATCGAAGATAGCAATATTGGCAAGGATATGGAGAAATTGAAACCTCTGCAGATTGCTGGAAGGAATGTAAAATACTGCAGCCGCTTACCATATCAGCCAGCACTTCTCCCCCAGGCGTATACCCAGGAGAAAGGAAAACACAAATTCACACAAAAACTTGTACTCCAGTGTTCATGTTATTCATAATAGCCCCAAATGGAAACAATTCAAATGTCTATCCACTGGTTAACAGATAAACTCTGTTAAAAATATATACAATAGAATACTATTCAGCCATAAAGATGAAATACTGATACATGCCACAACACACTAAGCTTTGAAAGCACCATGCTAAACGAAAGAAGCTGGACACCAAAGTCAATGCATTGTATCATTTCATGTATATGAAATGCCTAGAAGAGGCAAATTCATAGAGACAGAAAACAGATTGCTGGAGGAGGAAAGAATGGGAAGTGACAGCTAACGAGAACAGGATTTTTTTTTTTTTTTTTTGGAGTGATAAGAATGTTCTGGAACTGGATAATGGTGATGGTTGTACAACCTTGTGAATATACTACAACCACTGAATTGTGTACTTAAAAAATGTATTCTATAATATGGGAATTACTTCTCAATAAAATTAGTAGCATATTATACATATGCCTTGCCTTTTTCCCTTGTCATCATCTAGAGACCAATTAAAAGGGGATGAGACATGCAAAAGCAATATGAAATACAGTGGTGGCTTCTGTGAGCACTGGCCAAATTAAAAATGATAGTAACCCAAATCTAAAATTACTTGCCTCAAAAAAGAGAATATTGGCTGGGCAAGGTGGCTCACCCCTGTAATCCCAGCACTTTGGGAGGCCAATGCGGGCAGATCACTTGAGGTCAGAACTTTGAGACCAGCCTGGCCAACGTGGTGAAACCCCATCTCTACTAAAAATACAAAATTTAGCCAGGTGTGGTGGCAGGTGCCTATAATCCCAGCTACTTGGGAGGCTGAGGCTGCAGAATCACTTGAACCTGGGAGGCAGAGGTTGTCCAAGATTGCGGCACTGCACTTCAGCCTGGGCAACAGAGTGCAACTGTGTATCCAAAAAAAAAAAAAAAAAAAAAAAAAAAAAAGAAAAGAAAAAGAAAAAAAAAGAGAATATTCAAGTATTTCTACAACTAAGTTTTTAAAAACTCCGTAACTGGTTACCAGTAGGCTGAAAACCGAACCCATCCGAGGCTGAACCTGTAGCTTGTGTATTAACACAGTTGAATTCACAGCCTACAGTACTTTTTTTTTTTTTTTTTTGAGACGGAATCTCGCTCTGTCACCCAGGCTAGAGTGCAGTGGCGCAATCTTGGCTCACTGCAACCTCTGCTGCCTGGGTTCACGTGATTCTCCTGTCTCAGCCTCCTGAGTAGTTGGGATTACAGGCGTCCGCCACCACGCCCAGCTAATTTTTGTATTTTTAGTAGAGATGGGGTTTCACCATCTTGGTCAGGCTGGTCTTGAACTCCTGGCCTCATGATCCAACCGCCTCAGCCTCCCAAAGTGCTGGGATTACAGGCAGGCATAGGCCACCACACCCGGCCTATAGTACTTTTAATGAAAAGTGAGGGCAATGGTTGAGAAAGAAAGCAAGCCTGACAAGATGGAACTGGAATAAAAATATCCAGAAATATTCTGAGACTCCCCCGGCCCTACCACTGTGCAATACTCCCACTGTGCCTCTCCTGCCTTAGGAAGAGTCCTCGCCCTTTGAGGGAAAATAACCACACTCTCATGCCCTGCTACTACACGTTTTTACGTGGCTGGTAACCAGAATTGAAATTCAACAAGGCCTGGGAGTGAAATGCATTATTATGGAAGGAGAATGAAGAATGACTTCTTGAAGGAAGAGCATGGCTGCACCAGCGTGTACAGTCATACTGTAAATAAAAACAAAAACAAAACAAAGATACGTATAGTCATCATGAGAAGGGACTTAGGGTCCCTGGGCACAGAGGGCGGAGTTTGTTTCTCAGCTGGAATGAAGTTATTGATTTAGGTGCATTCTTTCAGGGGGTGTGGGCAGCTGCTTTAGCAGTTTGCAGCTTTGGCTAATGTTCTGAATGCTGCTCTGTGCAAAATGACATGGCAAAGCCAGAGACACTTTGGCATAAGACAGAGAAAGAATTCAAAGACTTCAGGAGATAGGAATGCTGCCCCGGAACTGCAGTGGGTGGCCCCCTTACCGGCTCCTCCCGCCTCCATGTGGCTTCCATCAGGGCTGGAAGGCTCTCCACTCACCGAGGTCTTGAGAAACGGATTGGCGAGGAAGATGGCAGTCTTTCAAATGGGCTTTCACTAGCTGTTCTCCTGGCCTGGGGATGTTGGTGGTACGGGCTGGAATTGCCTTGCTGATCTCAGCGGGGATGAGAGGAGCAGGCGTTGGCTTGGTCCACGTGGCCACAGTTACCTGCCAGAAGCCAAGTAGACCGGGTGATCATAATAGGCAATAAGGCAAGCGTGCTTATTAAGTTTCACAACATGGTTGGTGTAAGGCCCAGAGATCTTTAGTTGTGGTTAATTAGTGGGTTCCCAGGAATTAAAGTGACAGGTGCTCCATCCTTTTGTACACAACCATAAAATAAAAACAGAATAAAATAGACCAGGCTAGGTGGCTCACGCCTGTAATCCCAACACTTTGGGAGGCCGAGGCGGGCGGACCACCTGAGGTCAGGAGTGCGAGACCAACCTGATCAACATGGTGAAACCCCCATCTTTACTAAAATTACAAAAATTAGCCGGGCGTGGTGGTGGGCGCCTGTAGTCCCAGTTACTCAGGAGGCCGAGGCAGAAGAATTGCTTGAACTTGGGAGGCAGAGGTTGCAGTGAGCTGAGATCATGCCACTGCACTCCAGCTTGGGTGACAGAATGAGACTCCGTCTCAAAAAATAAAATAAAATAAAATAAAATAAGTCCAGGTCTAATGAAAATCAAGACACAAGGAAGTCAAGAACTGGTATGAACTGGTGTCTAATTCTGTACGCTGGGTCACTTCATCGATCCAGAGTCTCCCGTCTAGAGACTGGAGACCGTTAAGTAATATGGTCTAGGTAGCCTTGAGACCCACATGATCACCAAGGCAACCTGGAGGGCTTCTTCCTCACATTTCCCCAAAGAGGAATGTGCCCTGGGAGAAAGAACATACCAAAACCTTTGGTCTACTGGATACTGGATCCAGTCTAATTAATGCTAATTATTGGGATCCTAGGAGCCTCAACATCACCGTGGTCTGCCCTTTGGAGTGAGGTCTATGTGGATCCAGAGATGGAGTTGGGATCGAGTCCACCAACAGCAAGCCCATCCCAAGGATCTTTTCTGTCCAGAGGTAGATCGTTGATGGATCTCCTCAGAATCAGGCATCATCCTCCACTGGCTTGTTAAGCCCTGAAGTAAATGCCACCATGATGGGCAGGGCCAAAAACGAGACGCTGGAACTTCCTCTTTCCTCCAAAATAGCAATCAAAAGCATTGTTATCTCTAAAAAATGTTTTAAGTACACATTTCAGGGGTTGTAGTATATTGTAGATAGTCCCAAACATCAAACACTTGGAAAGTTGGAAAGGGTGTGCTTGGTGACCCCCGTGGCATCCCCACTGAATCTGCAATTCAGCTGCTGCACAGGGTGTCAGTTGAATTAGCCTTAGCTTAATCAGGTGGTTCTCCAACTGTCCATCCCAACCCAACTCCCATTTTCTTCTCACTGGGCAAAATCAATACAGTGCCTGGAAACTGGTGTGCAATTTTTTTTTTTTTTTTTTTGAGGCGGAGTCTCTCTCTGTCACCCAGGCTGGAGTAATATTGCGTGACCCCAGCTCACTGCAACCTCCGCCTTCTAGGTTCAAGTGATTCTCCTGCCCCAGCCTCACGAGTAGCTGGAATTACAGGCATGCACCACCACGCCTGGCTAATTTTTGTATTTTTAGTACAGACAGGGTTTCACCATGTTGGCCGGGCTGGTCTCGAACTCCCGACCTCAAGTGATCTGCCCGCCTTGGCCTCCCAAAGTGCTGGGATTACAAGCAAGAACCATTGCGCTTAGCCTGGTATGCACTTTTTTTTTTGAGACAAGAGTCTCAGCCTGTTGCCCTGCCTGGAATGCAGTTGCGCGATCCTGGCTCACTGCAACCTCTGTCTCCCGAGTTCAAGTGATTCTCAGCCTCCTGAGTAGCTGGGACTACAGGCATGTGCCACCACACCCAGCTAATTTTTGTATTTTTAGTAAAGATGGGGTTTTGCCATATTGGCCAGTCTGGTCTTGAACTCCTGGACTCAAGTGACCCTTCCACCTCGGCCTCCCAAAATGCTGGGATTACAGGCATAAGCCACTGTGCCTGAACCTGGTATGCATTTTTGATTGAGCAAACGCATTTTTCTCCATCATGAAAGAGAAAATACCAGACGATGTTTCCTTTTACTCCTTTACAGGTCTTCCTCAGAGTCCTCTCTCCTTTTGGAACATAAGTTGTTCCCAGTGAAATAGAACATTGCACATAACAGCTAATTGGTCTATTACATTGAAAGCAACATGTTGATAGAACAGGAAAAATAGAGGAACAGCTACCTTGAAGATACATATATATATATATTTTTAAAATTATGTATATGGAATATATAATCATAATCTCATGTATATGGATATATATTATATGGATAGATAATATATGGTTGGTGCAAAAGTAATTGTAGTTTTTGCATTGTTGAAATTTGTTGTTTGATATTGGAATACATTCTTTTTTTTTAAACAACATAATGGATTTATACTTAATATAGTACTTATCAGGAGGATGTTACTTAGTTAATGTAAAGTTTTTTCTTAATGTTAAATCTCTTTTCCATGTCAATGTCTATAGTTTTTTTTAACATTAATTTTTTTTCTGCATTTCAGTGTTGGATACACTGAATACATTTTTCTAAATGTTTTTTCTCCAGAGAAAAAAGTTTCCCTTTTTGACTGACCCTCTGATATCCAAATACAATATTAACTTGGGAGACAACAAAACAAAAATCTAATAAAAAGATGGAGAAAACTCCCCAGCGATTCAGGAGGCAGTGATTATAACTAAACAGTGGTGATTTCCTAAGATTCTGAGCAAGAACTTCCTTCTTCCTATTTCACATTCTTTGAGAATTCTAAAACTATGAAATATTACTTATGTACATTTCAGCCATCCTACTTCTTTGACCTCCTTTCTAACTAGCAAATACAAATTATAGGCTCCATTTTTCTGTGCATTATTTGTTGTAAAGAAAACATTTTTTTTTTCAATTTATATATGTGTGTCTATTCCCATTTCATGGAAACAATGAAAAATGTAAAACTCCCTTATTTACTGATTCTTGGAAACTTTCAGACACCAAAGCTAAGGTTTAGCCTCTATAGCACAAAGGTTTTCAGGGTGAGGTTTGATTCAGTAGGCCTTTCAAAGTCACATCTGTCCATTTCTTTTTCGTGCATATACCCCCAAGCAGCACAAATGCCTGTAGTGCTGAGAACCACACCTAACAAGAGGGCGATTGCATCATCGGCTTCTACTGCTTCGACAACAGGCAGCACCAAAAGCAGTGACATGAGGACTAAGGACAACTGTGTTGAAACTGAGGTCATGATGTTGGAATCTTGAGGGCTGAAGCTTCTAAAGAAATGGTATATACAGAATTCTATCTGACTTGAAATTTTCCCCTCCTGGAGCTCCGGATGAAGAAGTTCCACGTGACACTACCTTCCAGGAAGCAGCCATTACAGGACGGGAATACATTCTTAAATTTGATTATGTCATACATCATCTTAATGAGCATTTCTCTCTTTATTTATTTTTGCTAATGACTTATTACTTGCTGTTTATTTTTTATTTATTTTAGACTATGGAAATGATGTTAGACAAAGAGCAAATTCAAGCAATATTCTTATTCGAGTTCAAAATGGATTGTAAAGCAGTGGAGACAACTCACAACATCAGTAAGGCAGTTGGCCCAGGAACTGCTAATGAACATACTGTGCAGTGGGAGTTCAAGAAGTTTTGCAAAAGGGAGGAGAGCCTTGAAGATGAGGAGCGTAGTGGCCAGTCGTCGGAAGTTGACAACGACCAGCTGAGAGCAATCATGGAAGCTGGTCCTCTTACAACTATACCAGAAGCTGCTGAAGAACTCAACGTCCACCATTCTACGGTCGTTCGGCATTTGATGCAAACTGGAAAGGTGAAAAAGCTTGATAAGTGGGTGCCTCATGAGCTGAGCAAAAATCACAAACGTTGTCATTTTGAAGTGTCGTCTTCTCTTATTCTACACAACAACAATGAACCATTTCTCCATCGGATTGTGATGTGCCACAAAAAGTGGATTTTATACGACAACCAGTGATGACCAGCTTGGTGGTTGGACTGAGAAGAAGCTCCAAAGCACTTCCCAGAGCCAAACTTGCACCAAAAAAAGGTTATGGTCACTGTTTGGTGGCCTGCTGACAGTCTGATCCACTATAGCTTTCTGAATCCCGGCAAAACCATCACATCTGAGAATTACGGTAAGCAAATCGATGAGATGCACCAAAAACTGCAATGCCTGCAGCTGGCACTGGTCAACAGAAAGGACCCAATTCTTCTCCAGGACAACTCCGACCGTAGGTCCCTCAACCAACGCTTCAAAAGTTGAACAAATTGGGCTACAAAGTTTTGTCTCATCTGCCATATTCACCTGACCTCTCGCCAATCAACTACTGCTTCTTCAACCATCTTGACAACTTTTTCCAGAGAAAATGCGTCCACAACCAGCAGGATGCAGAAAATGCTTTCCAAGAGTTCGTCAAATCCCGAAGCACAGATTTTTACATTACAGGAATAAACAAACTTATTTCTCATTGGCAAAAATGTGTTGATTGTAATGGTTCCTATTTTGATTAATAAAGATGTGCTTGAGTCTAGTTATAATTTTAAAATCACAGTCCAAAACGGTAATTACTATTGCACCAACCAGAATATATATAATATATAATATATATATTCCAAATATACTATATAAAATATTGTATATATTTATTTATATATATTAGCTATATATTTCATATATATTATACTCCATATATAATATAGATCATATATATTCCACATATTATATATAATACTCCATATATATATTTCATTCATCATGTATATTTCATATATAGTATATTTAGGCAGGGTCTCGCTCTGTTGCCCAGGGTGGAATGCAGTGGCACAATCACTGCAGCCTCTACCTCCCAGGCACAAGCAATCCTCTCACCTCAGCCTCCTGAGTAGCTGGGACTACAGGTACGCACCATCACACTTGACTAATTAAAAAATTTTTTGTACAGACAGGATCTCACTATGTTGCCCAGGAGTCAAACTGCTGGACTTAAGCAGTCCTCTTGTCCCAGCCTCCCAAAGTGCTGAGATTATAGGCTTGAGCCATCACACCCAACAGAGGATACTTTTTCTGGCTGTTCTGCACCACAGCCTCCTTGGATGGGTAGAAGTGTGTTCATTTATCATCTAGCACATAGGCTCCTGAAACAGGAGGAATAATGTTCAAACATGATCAAAAGGAGTATACATCTCACACAGAGAAGCTGGGCTTGGAGCTGTTTTAACTGAATGTGACTGAACATGGTCTTAATTTGTAAAAGAAGGCAGGTTTTGAGTTATTTAAAACATGCATATGGGAAAAATTTTCAACTTTGTGCACGTTGGGATTATGAACATGTGTCTGTGCACAGGTATAGGTGTGCATGAGCCCTTGAAAGTCAAAGCATAGGCCAGGAACAGTGGCTCACACCTGCAATCCCAGCACTTTGGAAGGCCAAGCCTGGTGGATAGCTTGAGTCCAGGAGTTTGCCTAAGTCAGGGAGTTTGAGACCAGCCTGGGCGACATGGGGAAACTCCGTCTCCATAAAATAAATAAATAATTTTTTAAAGTTAAAATTAAAAATTAGAAAAAAAGAAAGTCAAAGGGTGGACTGCAGTGAGCATTTATTGTTTTTGTCTGGCCAGCAGCCCAAATGCCTTTGGAGAAAAGTTACCCGCAACTCTAGTCGTGCAATACCAAAGAAGGCACCAATCAGATCACCTTGCACGTGTGGCCACAGGACTGGGCAAACAATCCAGGCTGATAACAGGTTTTTGTTTGTTTTTTGCTGTTGTTGTTTGTTTTGTTCGTTTTTGAGACATAGTCTCGCTCTGTCACCCAGGCTGGAGTGCAGTGGCGCAATCTCGGCTCACTGCACCCTCTGCCTCCTCTGCCTCCTGGGTTTAAGCGATTCTCCTGCCTCAGCCTCTCAAGTAGCTGGGATTACAGGCATGTGCCAGTATGCCCAGCTAATTTTTGTATTTTCAGTAGAAATGGGGTTTCACCATGTTGGCCTGGTTGGTCTAGAACTCCTGACCTCAAGTGATCCACCTGCCTCAGCCTCCCATAAGCACTGGGATTATAGGCATGAACCACCGCGCCCAGCCTGATAATAGGTTTTTATTGGTAGAAACATTTTAAATGACAAGACATAGAATAACTAACAAAAATGTCTTATGAATGAAAGAAACATAAGTGGCATTTATAAAACACTCCTTACAACAAAAACAGAACACACACTTTTTTTTTTTTTTCTAATGCTTGTAGTACATATGCCAGGGTAGTTTACATTCTAGGAAATAAAGCAAACCTCAACAATTTTTAAAGAATTGCAATTAAATAGAGTATGTTATCTGAACACAAAGGAATTAAAAACTAAAAACCAATAACAAAAAGATGTCTGGATTCTCCTGAAATATTTGGAAATTAACACACTTCAAATAACCCATGAGTCAAAGTCAAAAGGTCAGTTAAAAATATTTTGCATTGAATTAAAACGAACAAACAACTTACCCAAAATTATAGGATGCAATTAAAGCAGTGCTTAGAGGAAAACTGATAGCATTAAATATATATATATGTATATATGCTATCAAATCAATGACCTAAGCTACCACCTTAAGAAACTATAAAAAGAAGAGTAAACTAAACCCAAAGGAAGTAGAAATAAGCAAATAATAAAGAGAAAAGCAGAAACTCATGAACGTGTAAACAAAAATAATAAAGAAAATCAAACATAAAACTGGTTCCTCAGAAAGAGGAACAAAATTTATAAGCCCCTAGCCTGACTGATCAAGAAAAAGAAGAAAACAGATTACTAATGTCAAGAATGAAAAATATTACATTATAGATCTTAGACATTAAAAGGATAAAGGAATATTTAATACAATATTATGCCTACAAATTTGATAAATTAGATGAAATGGGCAAATTCCTTAGAAAACACAAACTCCCTAAACTCACTAAAGAGAAAATAAATAACTTACATATTCCTGTATATATCAAAGAAATTGAATTTGTCATTTAAAATATTTCACTAGCCTGGCCAACATGGTGAAACCCCATCTCTACTAAAAATACAAAAATTAGCTGGGCATGGTGGCGGGCACCTGTAATCCCAGCTACTTGGGAGGCTGAGGCGGGAGAATCGTTTGAACCTGAGACGCAGACGCTGTAGTGAGCGGAGATCACACTACTGCACTCCAGCCTCGGCAACAGGGCGAGATTCCGTCTCAAAAAAAAAAAAAAAATCAACAACAATACTCCAAGCCTAGATGGCATCAGTGGTGAGTTCCACTAAACATTTAGGGAAGAAATAATACAATTTCCCACAGATTCTTCCAGAAAATTGAAAAGAAGAAATGCTTACCAACTCATCTTATGAGGCCGTTACACCAATACCCAAACCAGAAATAAACACTACAAGAAAAAAAATCCTTTAGACCATTATCCCTCATTAACATAGATAACAAAAATCCTCAACAAAATGTTGGCAAACTGTGTTCAGCAATATATAAAAAGAATAATGCATCATGACAAAGTGGGGGAGTTATCCTGGAAATGCAAAATTGGTTCAACATTTAAGAATCAATGAATGTAATTTAATTGACTCAAGAAGAAAAACTATATGAACTTCTCAATAGAAGAAAAAAAAGATAATTGAACAAAATTCAGCATCAATTCATTATAAAAACTCTCCAAAATTAGGCACAGAAGGGAACTTTCACAATCAAACAAAGGGCAATTACACAAAACCTACAACTAATGTCATATTTCATGATTAAAGACTGAAAACTTTCTCCTAAAATCAAGAACAATGCAATGATGTTCACTCTCACCATTTGTATTTAACATCATACTGAAGGCCCTAGCCAGTGGAATAAAGCAAGAACAAGAAAATAGATTGGTGATAAAGAAATAAAACTCTTGATTCAAAGGTGACATGATTGTCTATGTCGAAAATACAAAAGATTCTATTTTAAAATCTCCCAGAACCAGTAAAGGCATTTAGCAAGGTCACAGTATGTAAGGTCAGTTCAATTAATTGCGTGTCTATAGACTAGCAATAAATAATTACAAAATGAAAACATTTTAAGTACCATTTACAAGAACACTGAAAATAATGAAATATGTAGGCTAAAATCTAACAAAATATAGGCAAGATCAGCATACTGAGAAGTACCAAACACTGATGAAAGAAATAAAATAGGATCTAAATAAACAGTGAGATAATCCGTATTTTTGAATTGTCAGATTCAATATTATTAAGATATAAATTCCATCAAAATAACCTATAAGTTCAGTGCAATCCAAAACAAAATCCTAGAATTTTGTAGAAGTAAACAACATGATTTTAAAATTTGTATGTAAAGGCAAGGGAACTAGAAGTGCCAAAACAACAGAACAAAGTTGAAGGACTCAAAATACCTGATGATTTCAAGAGTTACTTCAAAGTCACAATAATCAATACAGTTTGTTATTCCTGAAAGGATGGATACATAGATCAGTGTATATATAGATTAATGGAATAGAATAGAATTCAAAGAAAGATCCACACCTATATGGCCAATTGATTTTTGACAAAGAGATGAAGGCAATTCAATGGAGAAATGATCATCTTTTTGACAAATGATGCTGGGATAATTGGATATTGATATGAAAAAAAAAAAAAAGGAAAGTTGACCCAGGTATTACACCACACTCAAAAATCAACTCAAAATGAATCATTAGTGTAAACATAAAACCCCAAACTATAAAACTTCTAGGAGAAAACGTATGTCACTATGGGTTAGGCAAAGATTTCTAAGATAACATCAAAATACAATCCATAAAAGAAAAATATGATAAATTGGACTTCATTAAAATTTTGAACCTCTGCTCTTTGAAAGACACTGCGAAAGAAAATGTAAAAGAAACCACAGACTTGGAGAAAATATTTGCAAAGTGTGTATATGGTAAAAGACTTATATCCAGAATATATAAAGATCTCTCAAATTCAATATTACAAATTATCAGGGAGATGAAAATTAAAACCACAATGAGATACCACTTTACTTCTGCAAGAACAGCCATAATAAAAAAAAAAAAAAAAAAAAAAAAAGATGTAGTGTGGTGTGGATGTGGTGAAAAGGGAACACTTCTGTCCTGCTGGTGGAAATGTCAACCAGCACAACCACTATGGAAAACAGTATGGACATTCCTTAAAGAACTAAAAGTAGAACTACCATTTGACCCAGCAATCTCAATACTGGGTATCTACCCAGAGGAAAAGAAGTCATTATATGAAAAAGACAGGGCCGGGCGCGGTGACTCATGCCTGTAATCCCAGCACTTTGGGAGGCCAAGGCCGGTGGATCACTTGAGGTCAAGAGTTCAAGACCAGCCTAGCCAACATTGCAAAACCCAGTCTCTACTAAAAATACAAAAATTAGCTGGGCGTGGTGGTGGGCACCTGTAATCCCTGCTACTCAGAAGGCTGAGGCAGGAGAATCGCTGGAACCCAGGAGGCGGAGGTTGCAGTGAGCCAGGATCACACCACTACACTCCAGCCTAGGTGACAGAACAGGACTCTGTCTCAAAAAGAAAAAAAAGAAAAAGACACTTGCACAGGCGTGTTTATAGCAGCACAACTCATAGTTGCAAAAATATGGAACCAGCCAAAATGTCCATCAACCAACAAGTGGATAAGGAGGATGTGATACACACATACACACACACACACACACACACACACACACACACACACACACACACACTCACACCATGGAATACTACTCAGTCATAAAAAGGAATGAAATAATGGCATTCACAGCAACCTGGATGGAATTGGAGACCATTATTCTAAGTGAGATAATTCAGGAATGGAAAACCAAATATCGTATGTTCTCACTTATAAGTGGGAGCTAAGCTATGAGAACACAAAGGCGTAAGAATGATACAATGAATGTCAGGGACTCTGGGGGAGGGTGGGAGGGCGTGAGGGATAAGAGACTACACATTGCGTACAGTGTATACTGCCCGGGTGATGGGTACACCAAAATCTTAGAAATCACCACTAAAGAACTTATCCATGTAACCAAAAACCACCTGTTCCCCAAAAACTATTGAAGTAAAATAAAAAAAAAAGAAAACAAACAAGCAAAGACCTTAATAGAAAAATGGGCAAAATGTTTGAACAAACATTTGAATTAAAAAAAAAAAAAACAGCAAATATGCACACAAAATGATGCTCTATGGCTCAGTATTGTTACTCTGTACAAAAAATGAAAAGAAAAGAAAAAAAGATGCTCAATGGCATTAGTCATTAGGGAATTGCAAATTACAGCCACAGTGTGATACAGCTATTGCAAAGACAAAACTAAAAAACAAAAACATCGAGAAAAACCTGGCGATACCAAAGGTGTGACAAGGATGTAGAGCATCTGGAACTCTCATTTGCTGCTGGTGGGGATGCACAATGATACATCCACTTGAAAAAACATTTTGGGGCCAGTGCAGTGGCTCACACCACTATAGTCCTAGCACCCTGGGGCGCTGAGGCAGGAGGATCACTTGAGTCCAGGAGTTCAAGACCAGCCCGGACAACATAGTACAACATAGTAAGATACAACATAGTAAGACCCTGTCTTTATTTTTTAAAAATTGTTTTAACCAACAAACATTTTGGCAGTTCCTACAAAGTTAAACCTGTATTTTCCATATGACCCAAAAAACCCAATTCTAGATATTCAAGAGGAATGAAATTCAAGAGGAATGAAAGCTTATGTTCACACATCAGTGTTTATGGTAGGTTTATTCATAATTACAAAAAACTAGAAACAACCTAAATGTCCTTCAACTAGTGAATGAATAAACAAACTATGATACATCCATATGGTGGAATTCTACTCAACGATAACTAGAAATAAACTTCTGATATACTCAACATGTATGATGTTGAGTGAATGAAGCCAGATTAAAAATTCTACATACCATAAAGTTTCATTCATAGGACTAGAAAAGGCAAAATTACAGGAACAGAGACAGGATCAATGTTTGCCAAAACCTGGGGGACAGGGAAATCAGTTAACTACAGAGCAGCATGAAGAAATGTTTTCAGGTGATGGAAATGTTCTATATTGTAATCTTGGTGGAGCTTACATGACTGTATTCATTTGTCAAAACTCATAGAACTGTAGCCCTAAAAAGTTGAATTTTTCTGTATACGAATTATACCTCAATTTTAAAAAATAAAATAAAGGAAGCTCAGAGCAACCAAATCATTGATGAGGGTAACATGCCTTTGTAGAATTATTCCAGTTAATAAATGAAGAAGAAAGTATACAATAAGAACATAAGGGAAACCATATTCTGGTTATCTACTGCTATGTAGCAAACTACCCCCTCCCAAAACGGAATGGCTCAAAGCGATAACTGTTTTATTCTATTTCACAAGTTTGTGGCTCCTGAATTAGGGCAAAGCTCAGATGGACAATTCTTTTGCCCCGCTGGACACTGACTGAGGTCACTCAGTGGTATTTGACTAACAGCTGGTCTGGTCTGGGGAGTACAAGAGGCTTTGCCCATATACCTGGCATCTTAGCTGGGGCAGGTGGATGGCTAGGCTCAAATGGCCCTTTGCCTCTTCACATAATATTAGGTCTTTCTACCCCTGCGGCCTCACCAGCATCGTAGTTAGAGTTTCACATGATGGCCTGAGGCCCCCGGGATGACTATTCCAGGAACAGGATGAAGCAGCCACAGGTATCTCAAAGCCTGGGCCCAGATCCTGACCCAGCATCTCTTCTACCACATTCTACTGGTCACAGCAGACTCAAACTCAGGCAGGAGGACACAGTCCTCACCTCCAGATGAGAAGAGTGTCAGATTCAGAGTGGCCATCTTGAATCTGCCAGAAACCCCTAATGAATTACTAGATCTAGACAATCATTATCAACGGCTGCTAACATCAAAAAAAAGGAGAAAAGACAGAAAATTAGATGTTAAGGGGCCAGGCATGGTGGCTCACGCCTATAATCCCAGCACTTTGGGAGGCTTAGGCGTGCAGATCACTTGAGCTGAGGAGTTTGAGACCAGCCTGGGCAACATGGCAAAACCCCATCCCTACTGAAAATACAAAAATTAGCCAGGTGTGATGGTGCATGCCTGTCATCTCAGCTACTCAGGAGGTTGAGGCAGGAGAATTGCTTGAACACGGGAGGCAGAGGTTGCAGCAAACCGAGGTCATGCCACTACACTTCAGCCTGGGCAACAGAGCAAAATCTGTCTTAAAAAAAAAAAAAAAAAAAAAAAAGATGTTACACAACTCCTACTGGAACCACACAACACTACATAGGAAATAGTTTAGCCTTAAAAAATTAAATCTATTAGCCAGGCATAGTGGTATGTGCCTTTAGTTCCAGCTACTCAGTGGGAGGTTGAGGTGGGAAGATCACGTGAGCCCAAAAGATGGAAGTTACAGTGAGCTATGGTAGCGCCACTGCACTCCAGCCTGGGTGACAGAGCGAGATCCTGTCTTAAAAAGTAACAAAAAACCTGAATCTGACCGAGTTTCTAGATCAACATACCGATTTCACAGAAATACAAGGGACAAAGGAACATGTTAAAACACACCATGGGAGTTAACACAAATACACATACGTTTGCATGCTTGTATGCATGTACATGTATATGTCTATACATTATTTTATAGACAGTCATGTGGTGCTTAACGATGGGGATGTATACTGAGAAATGTGTCATTAGGCAATTTCATCATTGTGCAAACATCCTAGATGGTATAGCCTACTACATACCTAGGCTGCAAACCTGTAGGGCGTGTTACTGTGATGAACACTGTGGGCACAATGGTAAGTATCTGTGTATCTAAACATAGAAAAGATACAGTAAAAATATAGTATAAATGATTATAAAAAATAGTACCCCTGTGTAGGGTACTTAGCACGAATGGAGTTTGCAGCACTGTAGGTTGCTCTGGCTGAGTCAGTGAGAGGGTGGTGAATGAATGTGAAGGTCTAGGACATCATTGTTCACTACTGTAGACTTTATCAACATTGTACACATAGGCTACACTACATTCATTTTATAACATTTCTTTCTTCAGTAATAAATTAACCTTAGCATACTGTAACATTTTTGCTTTATAAACTTTAAAATTTTTTTAACTCTTTTTTTTTTTTTTTTTAGATAGAGTCTTGCTTTGTCATCCAGGCTAAGGTGCAGTGGTGTGATCTTGGCTCACTGCAACGTCTGCCTCTCAGGTTCGAGCAATTCTCCTGCCTCAGCCTCCCGAGTAGCTGGGATTACAGGTGCCCACCACCACGCCTGGATAATTTTTCGTATTTTTAGTAAAGATGGGGCTTCACCATGTTGACCAGGCTGGTCTTGAACTCCTGACCTCAGGTGGTCCGCCCTCCTCGGCTTCACGAAGTGTTGAGATTACAGGCGTGAGCCACCGCGCCGGGACTTTTACTTAACTTTTTGACTCTTTTGTAATAACACTTAGCTTAAAACACAAACACATTGTACAGCCATACAAAATATTTCTTTCTTTACATCTTTATTCTATAAGCGTTCTTCTCTTTTAAATTTTTTTTAACTTCTTAAACTTTTTTGTTAAAAACCAAGACACACTTAAAAATAAAGTAAAAACTAAGACACAAACATACACATTAGTCTAGGCCTACACAGGGTCAGAATCATGAAAGTCACAGCCTCAGCCTCCCGAGTAGCTGCGATTATCTTCCACCTCCATGTCTTGTCTCACTGGAAGGTCTTTAGGGTCAGTAACAGGTAGGGACCTGGCATCTCCTATGATAACAATACCTTCTTCTGGAATATCTTTAGAGGAAACTGCCTGGGGCTGTTTTGCAGTTAACGTTGCTTTTTTTAATCAATAGAAGGAGTATGCTTTAAAATAATGATAAAAAAATGTAGTATAGGCCAGTATGGTGGCTCATGCCAGTAATTCCAGCACTTTGGGAGGCTGAGGTGGGTGGATCACCTGAAGTCAGGAGTTTGAGACCAGCCTGGCCAACATGGTGAAACCTCATCTCTACTAAAAATACACACACACACACAAACACACACACACCCCCCCCCCAAAAGTAGCCGAGCATGGTGGCAGGCACCTGTAATCCCAGCTACTCAGGAGGCTGAGGCAGGAGAATTGCTCAAACCCGGAAGGCAGAGGTTGCAGTGAGGTGAGATGGTGCCACTGCACTCCAGCCTCAACAACAAGAGTGAAACTCTGTCTCAAATAAATAAATAAATAAAACTTTAGGCCGGGCGCGGTGGCTCAAGCCTGTAATCCCAGCACTTGGGGAGGCCGAGACGGGAGGATCACGAGGTCAGGAGATCAAGACCATCCTGGCTAACATGGTGTAAACCCCGTCTCTACTAAAAAATACAAAAAACTAGCCGGGCGAGGTGGCGGGTGCCTGTAGTCTCAGCTACTCAGGAGGCTGAGGCAGGAGAATGATGTAAACCCGGGAGGCGGAGCTTGCAGTGAGCTGAGATCCGGCCACTGCACTCCAGCCTGGGCAGCAGAGCGAGACTCCGTCTCAAAATAAATAAATAAATAAATAAATAAATAAATAAATAAATACAACTTTAAAAAAGCATAGTATAGTAAATGCATATACCAGCAACATTGCTTTTTATTATGATTGAGTATTATATATTGTATATGCTATAGTTTGATACGAATGGTGGTACAGTAGGTTTGTTTATGCCAGCATCACCACAAATACATGAGGAAAGCCTTATGCTACAACTTTTTGACAGCCACGAGGTCACTAGGCCAAAGGAATTTTTTAGCTCCATTATAATCTTATGGATTGTCATCTATGCAGCCCACCCATGACCAAAATGTCATGTGGCACATGCCTGTAGTGTGCATATATATTTCTTTTCTAATTACATGTGTGTGAGTTCAGATACTGAAAGAGCTCCATATCAGTGAGCAGGCCTAGTGGTCATATCTTAGTTTCCAAATGCTGTTCGCCCCCAAACGAATCAGGGCTCCTACAGCATATGCAAGATTTGATAATGATAATAAACAACAATGTTCATGCTTTTTTTTTTCTTTTGAGACGGAGTCTCGCCCCGTCGCCCAGGATGGAGTGCAGTGGCCAGATCTCGGCTCACTGCAGGCTCCGCCTCCTGGGTTCACACCATTCTCCTGCCTCAGCCTCCCGAGTAGCTGGGACTACAGGCGCCCGCCACCTCACCCGGCTAGTTTTTGTATTTTTTAGTAGAGACGGGGTTTCACCGGGTTAGCCAGGATGGTCTCGATCTCCTGACCTCGTGATCCGCCCATCTCAGCCTCCCAAAGTGCTGGGATTACAGGCTTGAGCCACCGCGCCTGGCCGTTCATGCTTTTATGATTATACCAGAGTGCGCGTTCAGGGAGCCTGGAGCACTTTCTTGTATCAGAAAGTAAGGAAGTTCCGAAGAAGATGGAGACATTTAGATGACACAGAAACTGGCTTCAAAGTCTTCCCACTTGGGATAATTTCAATATAAAAAAATGGATAATTATAAAAATAATAATATGAGGCTGGGCGCAGTGGCTCACGCTTGTAATCCCAGCACTTTGGGAGGCCAAGGTGGGTGGATCACCTGAGGTCATGAGTTCAAGATCACCCTGGCAAACATGGTGAAACCCCATCTCTACTAAAAATAAAAAATTTAGCCAGGTGTGGTGGTGTGCGCCTGTAGTCCCAACTACTTGGGAGGCTGAAGCAGGAGAATTGCTTGAACCTGGGAGGCCTAGGTTGCAGTGACCTGAGATTGCACTGCTGTACTCCAGCCTGGGCAACAGAGCAAGACTCCATTTCAATAATAATAATAATAATAATAATAACAACTCCTCACTGGTATAAACAGACAAGGGAGAAGGGAGATCTTCCTGACAATAGAAAGCCAATGACGACATATAGAAGATATGATGAAATTAGAAAATTATCTTACGGCCCTTGTAATAATTAATTGAGGGAAGACGTATTGATGCATGCTAACACCAGTGAATGAGGCCAGGACAGAGGAGCAAACCCTCACATATGTAACAAAAGTAAAAACTGGACAAAACAACATCAAAAAACCCCCACTATTTAAAGACACTGAAAATGTCCAAAACCAGGCAGAAACTGGAGGAGAGTTTAATATAAAACACAACTGGAAGTGGCAAAAAATATGCATTTTGTAGCTTTCTGACCTGAGCTTATTCCCCAATCCCCACAGCTACTAGCTGGGGAAATCTGTGGTGAAACCACAGCCTTAGTGTTTCAGGGAATTATCAATCAGAGTTCAAGCAGAGAAAAGCAGCTGGGATTTTTAAAAATTAATTAATTATTACTATTTTTTTTGAGACTGAATCTTGCTGTCTCCCAGGCCGGAGTACAGCACGATCCTGGCTCACTGCAACCTCTGTCTCCGGGGTTCAAGCAATTCTGTCTTAGTCTCGCGAGTAGCTGGGATTACAGGTGCATGCCACCATGCCTGGCTAATTTTTGTATTTTTAATCGAGACAAGTTTTTACCATATTGGTCAGGCTGGTCTCGAACTCCTGACCTCAGGTGATCCACCTGCCTTGGCCTCCTGAAGTGCTGGGATTACAGGCATGAGCCACCGTGCCCAGCCTGCAGCTGGGAATTTTAACAGGAAATACTGCTATTGAAAGACTCACAGAAGGAGCGAGACAAATTCTGAATGTAAACTTTGCCCGATTCCCTGACTGGAAAATAAGCCACACAGGGGAAACCTCAGGGTCCTGGTGAAAAAGGCGGCAGAGACCAAGGAGAAATCTCCTGAAGGATAAGCTATGCAGCAGGTGAGATCTGTGAGTCTGCTTTCTGTTTCTTGTTCCTTCTGAGTCCATTCCCCAACCATACACAGACTGAATGAACAAGCACTGAAGTCTTACAGGCACGCAATTATCTTAAGATAGACCCAAAAGCCCGCAGAGCAGCTGGAAATTAGGCAGGAACCTGCACAAACGAGAAGCCACAGAGATGCTGAGTTTCATCTTGGCTGATCACCAAGTTAAGCAGGGACAAGGGAGACCCCCATGGCCCCGGCTGAAAAAGCAGCAGTGAGAAACTTGAACAGGACAGAGGTATCAGGTGCTGAACACTACAGGGGAAAAAAAACTTGGTAGTTTGGATCCAGGCAAGTTAATGCCTATTAGAACAACAAGACAATGACCCTCAGAAAAACGCAACAAAATCCAGAGTTCATATTGTATTATTTACAATGTCCAATTTTCAACCCAAAATTATCAAACATGCCTCCTCAAAACCCCCAAAACAAAACAGAACAACAACCAAAAAATACCCAGAAAACAAGACAGTCAATAAAAACTGAATCTGATTGAACTCAGGTGTTGGATTTAGCAGACAAAGGCTTCCAAGAAGATAAAGAGAGAGAACATATTTCTTTTTTCTTTTTTTCTTTTTTTTTTTTTTTAGACGGAGTCTCGCTCTGTCGCCCAGGCTGGAGTGCAGTGGCCAATCTCAGCTCACTGCAAGCTCCACCTCCCGGGTTTACGCCATTCTCCTGCCTCAGCCTCCCGAGTAGCTGGGACTACAGGCACCCGCCGCCTCGCCCGGCTAGTTTTTTGTATTTTTTTTGGTAGAGATGGGGTTTCACCGTGTTAGCCAGGATGGTCTCGATCTCCTGACCTCGTGATCCTCCCGTCTCGGCCTCCCAAAGTGCTAGGATTACAGGCTTGAGCCACTGCGCCCGGCCCTAGAAATATGTTCAAATAATTAAAGGAAAATATGGTATAAATGAATAAGCTGATATAAACATCACAATAGAGAAATGGAAGCTATTTGGGGGGACATTCTAGAGCTCTGAAGTATAATAAATGAAATTAAAATTTTACTAGATGGGCTCAAAAACATATTTGAGATGGCAGAAGAAAGATCAATGGAAATTACCAATCCAAAGGACATAAACATTGAAGAAACGTGGGAAATGTAGCACTGATTTGATATTTGATGATATTAAGAAATTATTCTTGGCCAGGTGCAGTGACTCACGCTTGTAATCTCTGTACTTTGGGAGGCTGAGGTGGGAGAATCAGTTGAGGTCAGGAGTTCAAGACCAGCCTGGCCAACTTGATGGAACCCCATCTCTACTAAAAATACAAAAATTAGCCAGGCGCGGTGGCTCACGCCCGTAATCCCAGCACTTTGGGAGGCCGAGGTGGGTAGATCACAAGGTCAGGAGATCGAGACCATCCTGGCTAACTCAGTGAAACCCCGTCTCTACTAAAAATACAAAAAATTAGCCGGGCATGGTGGTGGGCACCTGTAGTCCCAGCTACTCGGGAGGCTGAGGCAGGAGAATGGCGTGAACCTGGGAGGTGGAGCTTGCAGTGAGCCGAGATCGCGCCACTGCACTCCAACCTGGGCGACAGAGCGAGACTCCGTCTCAAAAAATATATACATATATATACACAAAAATTAGCTGGGCGTGGTGGTGGGCACCTGTAATCCCAGCTACTCGGGAGGCTAAGGCACGAGAATTGCTTGAACCCAGAAGGTGGAGGTTGCAGCAAACTGAGATCGTGCCACTGCACTTCAGCCTGGGTGACAGAGTGAGACTCCATCTCAGAAATCAAAAAGAAATTATTCTCTTAGGTATCATAATATCATAGTTGATATAATATGTACCATGGTTAATATATATTATATGTAATATCTCATGGTATGTGTTTTAAATACTTGACACATTTTAAGATGAAGACGTTTGATAGAAATTTGCTTCAAAACAATTATGTAGGGAGGGTTAGTAAGTACTAAATCAAACGTAGATGGCATAGATTAGCTGAATTGATAATTATTGAAGCTTTATTATTGTTACTAATTTTCTATATGTCTGAAATTTCCCACAATAAAAAACTAAACAAAATTAGCTCAAAAGCAAAAATGTCCAGAAGTAGACTTCAGGCAAGTTTGATACGGCGATTTAATAACATCATGAAGAACCTGCCCACCTCACTTGCCTCCTCTCCTGCTCTGCTCCTCCCCTCCCTGTCGCTCTCCCCTCTTTTCCTGCAGTATTGATATCACCTTCTGGCCCCCTGTAATGTGCCCCCAGCAGTTCTAAAATCCCCTTTCAGTTTGGCAAAAGGTACAGTTCACCAAGTGCAGTGATTCACACCTGTAATCCCAGCACTCTGGGGGGCTGAGGCGGGTGAATTGCTTGAGCTCAGGAGTTCAAGAACAGCCTGAGCAACAAGGCAAGGCCCCATCTCTACAAAAAAAAAAAAAAAAATTAGCTGGTGTGGTGGTGCACACTTGTGGTCCCAGCTGCTGGGGAGGCTGAGGGTGCAGTGAGCTGAGGTTATGCCACTGCACTCCAGCCTGGGTGACAGAGTAAGACCCTGCCTGGAAAAAAAAAAAAAAAAGACTATTCCAGTTTACCAAGGTAACAACCCTATGCCACTCTTCCCCAGGAAAGAGAGTGCCCTGTTGGCTCTCACAGAAGAAAAAGGAAACTTCCCCTTTTCAGGAGGCCCCAGCGTAATTCTCCTGTCAGGCCCCGATTGGGCTGCACACCCATCCTGAACCAGTCACTCCATTCCTGTTGATGGGATACACTGATGGGGGGGAGTGAGTTTCTAAAGGAAATGGGAGGCTATAGAAGGAGGGGAAATGGATCCTGGACAGCAACCCACAAGTAACCCTAAAAACTTCCCCCATGGCCAGATATATTGGTTCGGAGAGAACATCTGACCCTTGCTGCCACAATCAAATTCCTTCCTTACCAAGACACTGGAGTTAGAGAATAATCAGCCTTACCTTTGTTTCACAGACATGGGAGTATGTGGACTGCCTGAAGCCATCTTCCCTGGTGTGTAGACAAAGTCCGCCTGCCATTACAGAAGAGGATGCCAGCTAAGAGCAAGAAACTGAAGTAATACATACAGGACGAGGCAGGTTCCTAACTTCTTGTTTGAGTTTCTGGACCTATGCATGCATGAAGCTGGGTCAGCCAACATACTTCCCAGATACATTAGCCAATATTTGGTTTTCTACTTTTTTTGTTTGTTTGTTTTTGAGATGGAGTCTCACTCTGTCACCTGGGCTGGAGTGTAGTGGCGCCATCTTGGCTCACTGCCACCTCTGCCCTCCTGGGTTCATGTGATTCGCCTGCCTCAGCCTCCCCAGTAGCTGGGATTACAGGCGCACACCACCACACCCGGCTAATTTTTTGTATTTTTAGTAGAGACGAGGTTTCACTATGTTGACCAGACTGGTCTTGAACTCCTGACCTCATAATCCACCCGCCTCGGCCTCTCAAAGTGCTGGGATTATAGGTGTGGGCCACCGCGCCTGGCCAGTTTTCTACTTCTTATAGCTTAAAGAGCCTGAATGAATACGTACGCACTGTGCAGTGCAAGTGTGCCTGTTTTAGGTCAGGTTCTTCCTAAAGCAAACCCTGAGACGACAATTCACATGCAAATAATTATTTGCTCCCAGGAGAAGTTGATTAGTGAAGCAAGGTGTCATATCTTGCAAAATCCCATTTCATCATGATCCTCTAGGTATCTCTAGAGCATAAATTACACTTCAGAGTTGGTCCTACGTTGAGGTTGGTTTTCATACTCCTGCACGTATCAGTCATTGGCTAAGAATTCTGCCCCAAAGACACAGAAACTTTCCAGCGTCTCTGCCCTTGGGGAGTTCTTGGGAGGTGGCATCAGTAACCCAAGATGGACTGAAGATAGTCACAAGTGAAAGCCATTGGAAGCAGAGACCTCAGAAGCTGAGACATGCATGTGCCAGGTTGGTCAGGGGTTCTCAGAGAATCTGGCTGCAGCACCACAGTGTCCACTACAGAAAGAAAAGCAAGGAAAGAGGCCAAACAGACAGTCAGGAATTGCTGGGGGCTCCATGCGAACAAGTCTAAGAGAGAAAAATGCCAAGGTGACCCAGTCATCAGGGCGCCCCCCTCCACTGCCACTTCTGTGTTTGACCTCCAGGAGCACTATTGGGTCCTTACAGGGAATGTCAGAGAAAAATCCCCTCATGCTCCGGGCAGAGGGACAGGAAAAGGAACCATTTTGAAATATACCAGGGCATTCTGTTCTTTTTAACAAGGTCTGTCAACAGGAGACACTAACCAGAGCCTAAACAGCTGGGCTTTTATCAGAACCTAACTGACCCAGGCAAAAAAAAAAAAAAAAAGAAAAACTCAAAACCTAGGTGGCCCCAGCCTTCCACACGGGAGAAGGGAAATCCCCAACTCCAGCCCAGTCTGGCTGTTCTTTCCCACCTAAGAGGAGAGGGGCACTTAGAAGCACTTGTGAAACTCACAGTCGAGAACACAGGCTCATTGAGAGACTGAGACCTAGTCATAGGACTACAGAATTCTTCTCCTCTCCCTACACCTTACCAACACATTACTAAAGGCCTATTTACAACAGTTCCATTTATCTAGTACATCATGTCCAGCAATCAAGAAAAAATTACAAGATATACTAAAAGGCAAAAAAACAAAACAAAACAAGCAAATAAAAAAACACATGGTTTGAAGACACAGAGTGAGCATTGAAACCAGACTCATATGTGGTAAGGATGTTGGATGATCAGAACAGAAATCTAAAAGAACCATGATTAATGTGCTAAGGGCACCAATGGACACAGTATACTTCATGCAAGGACAGATAAACAATGTAAGCAGAGAGTTAGATATTCTATGAAAGAATCAAAAAGAAATGCTAGAGATCAAAAACACTGTAATAGAAAAAAGGAATCCCTTTGATAGTCTTATTAGTAGACTGGACACAACTGAGGAAAGAATATTTGAGCCTGAGGATATCTCAATAAAAGCCTCCAAAAATAAGGCCGGGTGCGGTGGCTCACTCCTATAATCCCAGCATTTTGGGAGGCCGAGGTGGGTGGATTGTTTGAGGTCAGGAGTTCAAGACCAGCCTGACCAACATAGTGAAACCCTATCTCTACTAAAAATACAAAATTAGTTGGGCATGGTGGCGGGCGCCTGTAATCCCAGTCACTCGAGAGCCTGAGGCAGGAGAATCGTTTGAACCTGGAAAGTGGAGGTCGCAGTGAGCCGAGATTGTGCCATTGCACTCCAGCCTGGGCAACAAGAGCGAAACTCCATCTCAAAAACAAACAAACCAACCAACCTCCAAAAATGAAAAGCAAATAGAAAAAAAGACTTAAAAAAATAGAGCAAAATATCCAAGAACAATGGGGCAACTACAAAGGGGTAACAGATGCATAGTGTAATTCCAGAAGGAGGAGGAAAGAAAGGAACAGAAGAAATATTGGAACAATAATGACTGAGAATTTCTACAAATTCCTGATCCAAACCACAGACCCAAGAAACTCAGAGAACACCAAATAGGATACATGCAAAAAACAAAACAAAACAAAAACAACAAAAGCCCCCACACCTAGTCATACCATTTTCAAACTACAGAAAATCAAAGATAAAGAAAAAATCTGAAAGAAGTCAAAGAAAAAAATTTTGCTTCATAATTCTTACAAAGAATGACATCCAGCTTCTCAGAAACCATGCAAGCAAGAAAAGAGTGGAATGAAATATATAAAATGTTGAGAGAAAAACTCTCCAATGTAGAATTCTGTACCCTGTGAAACTGTCCTTCAAAAGTCAAGAAGAAATGAAGAGTTTCTCAGACAAACACAAATTGAGGAAATTTGTTGCCAGTAGGCCTGTCATGCAGAAAATCTTAAAAGAAGTTCTTTAGAGAAAAATAAATTGATATGGTCAGTCTTGGATCTGCAAAGGGAAAAGAAGAGCATCAGAGAAGAAATCAGTCAATGTAAAATCACAATTTCTATTTTTCTTATTCTTAGTTGATTTAAAAGATAGCACTTTCTTCAAAATAATAATACCAACAACTTACTTGGTTATATGTATGCTTCTATATATGCTGATGTATATATGCTTACATATGTGTGTGTGTGTATGCACAGACAGCGTCCCAAGTCCCTAGGTGCAGTCCTTCCAGAGGCCACTGTGACTCTGTCTGTCCTGCTTAGAGGAACTGGTTCATTTCCTCCCACCTGCCCTTTTGTTCTTTTTCACTCAAAGTCATAAGGTCTTGACCATTACAGGGACCCTCCTTTGCTCCAATCAGGTGTGGCCTGGAAGCTGGGTCACAGAAAGCAAGGCAGTATCTCTGGATGGGTCACTGCAAGATACTGAAGGGAGGTTTGGGCAAGGTGGCCCCTGACAGTTTTTGCACCTGGGTGCTGAGCACAGGGAGCCCCTGGGGAGGGACCACCCAGCTTCTGCCTTCCCTGAGAACTACCTGTTCCCCCAGTTGAAGGAACGGTGTCTGTGTTCCATGACTCAGTTTCACCTGGCCATGGCAGATTGGACTGCGGTGGATACCTGCCCTAAGCCTGGGCAATTACGTTCTCTTTCCCAGGTATTGAAACTGGGACCAGAGACTGTAGTTCAGAAATGTCGGTGGCTGCAGCAGAGAGGTGGTGCAGGGATGCAGCTGGGGAGTCAGACACCGCTGAGCTGCAGGGCTGTGGCTACAATGTGCTTGTCGAGAGACACAACACACGGCACTCAAGCTCGTCAATCAGAGCGCTGTAACAATGGTAGGCCCCGGTAGCCATTTCGTGTCTTCGGTAGCCCTCTCTTGCCCCAAGGCCACATTTTCTTGATCCAGGAATAGACCCCTCATCTAGGTTAGGTTATCAGAGTCTCTAACTCATGATATTGCACGCAAAGCTAGAATATTGCATGGGTTGTTTGTTTGTTCGTTTATTTTTTAGAGACAGGGTCTTGCTCCACCGCCCAGGCCAGAGAGCAGTGGCCCAATCATAGCTCCCTGCAACCTCGAGCTCCTGGACTCAAGTGATCCTCCCACCGCTGCCTCCGCCTCTCAAGTACCTAAGATGATAGGTGCGAGCCACTGTGCTACTGGCTTTCAGTCTTCACCTGAATAACTTATTGAATGGTGGGGCCTGAATATAGGCACTGTTGCTACTTTCTGCTATGTAAACTGAAATGTATGGGACATTAGTCTGCTGAGAGAGGGGGAGAGCAGCAGATGTGGAATGAGGAGAGTCCTGACAGCGTTCCACAGCCTGTGGCTGTTTTCCCTGCCCACCTGTCTTTGTTTCCACATAAAGGAAGTTTATGATAAATCCTCTATTTTCTTTTTTTTTTTTTTGAGACAGAGTCTCACTCTGTCACCCAGGCTGGAGTGCAGTGGTGCGATCTCAGCTCACTGGATCCTCCACCTCCCAGGTTCAAGCGATTCTCCTGCCTCAGCTTCCTGAGTAGCTGGGATTATAGGCACATGACATGACACCCAGCTAATTTTTTGTACTTTTAGTAGAGACAGGGTTTCATCACGTTGGCCAGGCTGGTCTCGAACTCCTGACCTCAAGTGATCTGCCTGCCTCGTCCTCCCTAAGTGCTGGGATTACAGGCATGAGCCACTGAGCCCGGCTTTTTTTTTTTTTTTTTTTTGAGATAGTTTTGCTGTCGCCCAGGCTGGAGTGCAATGGTGCAATCTCAGCTCACTGCAACCTCCACCTCCTGGGTTCAGGAAGATCTCCTGCCTCAACCTCCCAAGTAGCTGAGATTACAGATGCATGCCACCACATCTGGCTAATTTTTGTATTTTTAGTAGAGACAGGGTTTCACCATGTTGGCTAAGCTGGTCTTGAACTCCTGACCTCAGGTAATCCACCTGCCTCGCCTCCCAAAGTGCTGGGATTACAGATGTGAGCCACCACGGCCAGCCTAGTTCTTGAATGCAAATTTCCTTACCAACCCGGCAAGGAAGTGACAAATTGAAAATTTCATTTAAAGGAGTCCCCAAGCCACTCAGTAGTATTTATCAATAGGATTAGGTAAATGTAACACAGTATGGAATTATTAATAATTAATTTCCACCAATAAAGCTGAATATAAATGTAAGAGACATTGAAATTATATCACAAAGACTGAAATAACTGAAAATGACACAAGTGAGATTGTTCTAAGAGTTTCTTAGAATCTTAGGATACATTTGCTCACTTGTTCAAGCTAGGTCAAGCAAAATAAAAGAATTAATTGGAAGGACAAAGGAATGGGAACCTCGTGGCAACAATGGTCAAAAATGCAGTCACTCATGAAGAATCAGTACCTAGTAAGTCAGAAGCGTGTACTGTGGTGTCTCTCAGGAACCACATAACCCCTCAGCCCTGCAGCTCAGCAGTGTCTGACTCCCCAGCCCCAGCCCTGCACCACCTCTCTGCTGCAGACACCGACATCTCTGAACTACATACAGTCTCTGGTCCCAGTTTCAACACCTGGGAAAGAGAACTTAATTGCCCAGGCTTGGGGCAAGGGTCCACCCCAGTCCAATCTGCCATGGCCAGGTGAGATCAGGGCATGGAATGCTGACACAGAAGCTGGCAGTGTCCCTTTAGAAAGGGTTGGGGGACAGGCAGTTCTCAGGGAAGGCAGGAGCTGGGTGATCTCCCCCGCCCCACAGGGGCCTCTGTACTCCACACCCACGTGCAGAAACTGTAAGGGGCCGCCTTGCTCAAACCTCCCTTGAGGGCACCCGTCCAGAGACATTGCCTTACTTTCTGCCAGGTGACCCTGACTCCCAGGCCATACCTGATTGGAGCAAAGGACAGTCCCTGTAATGGTCAGGACCTTTTTCAATGGTGAGTCTTGAAATTCAAATGACCTGCAGTGAAGCAGAAAAAAGGGCAGTGGGAGGCAAAGAACCAGCACCCCTCAGCAGGAAGGGCAGAGTCATGGTGAACTCTGGAAGGACTGGACCCAGGACCAGGGACTCGGGTCTGACCCTCTGTCTTCTCTGCTCCCGTTTGCTTCTCCCTGTGGAATGCCCTCATCTTCTCCGCCTTGGACCTCATATGCATCATGCCAGGAAGCACGGCAGGAGGCCCTTCAGATTGATGTCCGACCAGCCCTACAATGAAGGCAAAAGCAGCTTTCTCCAATTTGAGCTTGAAAAATCCTCCATGAGGACTTGTTAGGAAAAAATATATATATAAATATGTGACAAAATACTTAAAACAAAAGTAGAAAAATTGTACTTTTAAACCAGTGAGGTACTCATCACCGGTTTTCAACAATTATCAACCAACGGGCAATCATGTTTCATCTGTACAACCGCCCTCCACTGGATTATTTATTTTAAAGCAAATCCCAAATATTCTGTCACTTCCTCTGAAATACTTCTGACATATCATAAGGAGTTTTAAAAACTTAATCATGGCCAGGCGCGGTGGCTCACGCCTGTAATCCCAGAACTTTGGGAGGCCAAGGCGGGCGGATCATCAGGTCAGGAGATCGAGATCATCTTGGCTAACACGGTGAAACCCCGTCTCTGCTAAAAATGCAAAAAATTAGCTGGGCGTGGTGGCAGGTACCTGTAGTCCCAGCTGTTCAGGAGGCTGAGGCAGGAGAGTTGCTTGAATCTGGGAGGTGGAGCTTGCAGTGAGCTGAGATTGCGTGACTGCACTCCAGCCTGGGCGACAGAGCCAAACTCCGTCTCAAAAAAAAAAAACCAAAACTTAATCATAATGCCAATATTATGCTAAAAAAATTAGCAAACACTCCTTAATACCATAAGCATAGTCAACCAGTGTTCACGTTTCTTTAATTGTTTTAAAAATTGAAAAACTGGGCCACAGCAATTGGGCAAGAGAAAGAAGTAAAGGGCATCCAGATTGGAAAGGAAGAAGTCAAATTAGCCTTGTTCACAAACATGACCTTATACCTAGAACAACTCAAAGATTTCACCAAAAAAATGTTAGAACTGATAAACGAATTTGGTAAATTTGCAGCATACAAAATCAACACACACAAGTCAGCAGCACTTATATATGTCAATAGCGAATAATCTGTAAAAAAAAAATCAAGAAAGCAATCCCATTTATAAAAACTACAAAGAATATTAAATATATAGGAATCAATCTAACCAAAGACGTGAAAGGTCTATATAAGGAAAACTATAAAACTCTGATGAAAAAAATAGAAAAGGACATACAAAAAAGTGAAAAGGTATTCCATGCTCATGGATTGAAAGAATTAATAGTATTAAAATGACAATACTATCCAAAGCTATTTACAGATTCAATGCAATCCCTATCAAAAATACCAATGACATTCACAGAAATAGAAAAAAATCCTAAAATTTATATAGAACCACAATAGACTCAGTATAGCCAAAGCAATCCTAAGCAAAAAGAACAAAGTTGGAAGCATCACACTACCAACTTCAAAATATATTACAAAGCTATAGTAACCAAAACAGCATGGTACTGGCATAAAAACACACAAATATACCAACAGAACAGAATAGAGAACCCAGATATAAATCCACACATTCACATCCAATTCATCTTTGACAAAGGTATGAAGAACATACGATGGAAAAAGGATAGTCTTTTCAACAAATGCTGCTGGACAAACTGGATAAACTATACGCAGAAGAATGAAACGAAGCCCTATCACTCACCATACACAAAAATCAAATCAAAATGGATTAAGATTTGAATGTAACACCTGAAATTATGAAACTACTAAAACAGAACATTTGGAAAATGCTCCAAGACATTGGTCGTGGGCAAGCAAAATTTTTTTGTGTAAGACCTCACAAGTACCAACAACAAAAGCAAATGAAAATAGACAGATGGGATTACATCAAGCTAAACAGCAAAGGAAACAATCAACCAAATGAAGAGACAACTCACAGAATGGCAGGAAATATTTGCAAACTACCCATTTGACAAGGGATTTATAATCAGAATATATAAGAAGCTCAAACAACAGCAAAAAAATAAAATAAAAAACCCACAAAAAAATCTAATTTTAAAATGGGCAAAAGATTGGAATAGACATTTCTCAAAAGAAGCCATACAAGTGGCTAACAGGTATATGAAAAATGTTCAACATCACTAATCAAATGCAAATGCAAATCAAAACCACAATGCAGTATCATTTCACCCCACTTAAAATGGCTTGTGTCAAAAGAAGCAAACAGTAACAGATGCTGGTAAGGATGTGGAGAAAGGGGAACCCTTCCTCATACACTGTTGATA
The DNA here is from genome assembly GCF_003255815.1 of Theropithecus gelada. Classification (NCBI taxonomy): domain Eukaryota; kingdom Metazoa; phylum Chordata; class Mammalia; order Primates; family Cercopithecidae; genus Theropithecus; species Theropithecus gelada. The sequence goes on along the minus strand of NC_037678.1, from coordinate 43,637,828 downwards.
TGAATGTCAACTGGTATAGCCCCTATGGGGGATAGTATAAAGCTTCCTCAGAAACCTACAAATAAACTATCAAGTGATCCAGCAATTCCAATACTGTGTATATATTCAAAGGAAAGGAAATCAATACATCAAAGCGACATCTATGCTCCCATGTTTATTGCAGCACTATTCATGATAGCCAAGATATGGAATCAACTGAAGTGCTCATCAACAGATGAATAAAGAGAAAGTAGTACATATACACAATGGAATATTATTCAGCCATTAAGAAAAAGCCAGGAGCGGCGGCTCACATTTGTAATTCCAGCACTTTGAGAGGCAGAGGCAGGAGGATCTCTTGGGGCAAGAGTTCAAGACCAGCCTGGACAACATAGGGAGACCTCATCTCTACTGCAAAAAAAAAAAAAAGGCAGGCATGATGGTATGTGCCTGCAGTCGTGGCTACTCTGGAGGCTGAGGGGAGGATTGCTTAAACCTGGGCGTTCAAGGCTGTAAGGAGCCATGATTGCACCTCTGCACTCCAGCCTGGGCAGCAGATCGAGAGGAAAAAAAAAAAAAAAAATCCTGTCACTTGCAGCAACATTGATGGAACTGGAGGCTGTTCTGTAAAGTGAAATAAGCACAGAAAGACACATATCACATAATCTCACTCATACATGGGAGCTAAAAACAAAGCTCTCATGGAAAGAGAGTAGAATGTTGGTTACCAGAGGCTGGAAGGGGAGCAGGGAGGGAGGAATAAAGGGGAAAAAAAGAATATAAATATATTTATAACCACTGAACTGCACACTTAAATATGGTAAAGAGGTATTGACCATTTTTTATTTGGGTTAATAAAAAGGAATAAGAGCAAAAAAAATTAAAAGATGATAAAGAGGGCCAGGCGCGGTGGCTTACGCCTGTAATCCCAGCACTTTGGGAGGCCGAGGTGGGCGGATCACAAGGTCAGGATATCGAGACCATCCTGGCTAACACGGTGAAACCCTGTCTCTACTAAAAATACAAAAAATTAGCTGGGCGTGGTGGCAGGCGCCTGTAGTCCCAGCTACTCGGGAGGCTGAGGCAGGAGAATGGCGTGAACCCGGGAGGCAGAGCTTGCAGTGAGCCGAGATTGTGCCACTGCACTCCAGCATGGGCGACAGAGGGAGACTCCGTCTCAAAAAACAAACAAACAAACAAACAAAGATAAAGAGAGCAAATTACGTATGTATATTTTACCTCAATAAAAAGAACAAAGAAAAAAACTTGAAAAATGGGCTTCAAATCAGGACCCAAACAAGTTTCACTCACTGCATTTTGTGGCTGTGTCTCCGCAGACTCCTTCAATCTACAAATTCCTCCTCTTTTTTCCTCCTTGTGGCTTTTATTTATTTATTTATTTTTTCCAAGAAACTGAGCCATGTGCCATCTAGAGGTCCCCGCATTCCAGGCCTTGTGTGGCATCTCTGCAGGGTCTTTCCACAGGATCCTCTGTCTGACCTCACTGGCAGCTAGATCTAGAGGCCTCCTTTCCCACGCTCCTTTCCCGTGCACGTGAGCTACCTCACAGGTGGCGGGCGCTCCCTCAGCATCAAGATGGGAGACAGCGAGCCTGCTGGCTTCTCTTTTCCTGAGCCTGGGGAAAGGTTTCAGGTGTCTCACATGGCCATCATTTTAGGGCTTCCCATCAGGTTTCTGCCTGAGGGCTTTGGCAGATATTGAGCACCATTGCTGGGATCCATTTCTTCTTCAGTATCCATTATCCATCTATCATTCCTTCTTAATTTATTAGCTAGAATTCTTTCTAAAGGGAGTTGGCTCACCTTTTCTCTAAAGGGCTAGACAGGAAATATTTTAGGCCTGATGAACCACATATAGTCTGTCGAATCTTTTTCTTTTTTTATTGCCCTTTAAAAATGTGAAAATCTTCCTTGACAGTAGGCATTACAAAAACAGGCTGCAAACCAGATTTGGTCCATGGGCCATAGTTTGCCAGCTTCTGTCTAAAAAGAAGAGAACTTTTCCTCATCCACTATCTGGTTGCCTTAAAGTATAGGATAACTTGGACAAGAGAAGTGGGATTCTTTTCTTTTAGTTCTCAATTTCAGAACAATGGTTTGAGGCTGGGCTCATGCCTATATTCGCAGCACTTTGGAAGGCTGAGGCAGGAAAATTGCTTGTATCCAGGAGTTCAAGACCAGCCTGGGCAACATGGCAAAACTCTATCTCTATAAAAAATACAAAAATTAGCTAGGCATGGTGGTATACATGCCTGTAGTTCTAGGTACTTGGGGGTGCTGAGGTATGAGGATTGCTTGAGCCTGGGAGATCAAGGATGCTGTGAGCCATGATCACACCACTGCACTCACCTTGGGTGAAAGAGTGAGAATCTGTCTCAAAAATAAATAAATAGTCCGGGCACGGTGGCTTACGCCTATAATCCCAGCACTTTGGGAGGCCAAGGTGGGTAGATCACGAGGTCAGGAGATCGAGACCATCCTGGCTAACACAATGAAACCCCGTCTATACTAAAAATACAAACAAATTAGCCAGGTGTGGTGGCAGGTGCCTATAGTCCCAGCTACTTGGGAGGCTGAGGCAGGAGAGTTGCTTGAACCTGGAAGGCAGAGGTTGCAGTGAGCCGAGATTGTGCCACTGCACTCCAGCCTGGGCGACAGAGCGAGACTCCTTCTCAAAAAAATAAAAATAAAAATAAATAAATAAATGAAAATAACAGTCTGGCACCCTTATATGTTCCAAAGGTGATTAATTGGACACCTCATGTCACCAGCTCACCTGTTCTCAACTCACCGTTCCCTCCAGGCACTACTACAGCTGCCAACTTTGCTCAGGTGAGACTTGGCTGCTCCTGCATCCGCTGTACCTCTTACTTTTTCTTTCCTGTCCCAGGACTCCTAGGACACTGTGATATGTGACAATTGCAGAAATCTGCAAGACACTTGCATCTGGGCAGCCTGGAAGAGTGGGGAAGATAATGCCTCCTGGGGCAGTCCTTGACCAATAGAGGAAAAAAAGCCAGGGGGAGGTAAACGTGTCCCCTTGTGTCCTTAAGTGAGCAATTTTGAGGCATATTTTAGATGGTTCCACCAAAGGTCCTGCAAGAATATGGTCCACAGTCATAACCACCTCAGCACAACACCCTTGTACTGGCTTCCCTCCTTTCCTATTCCTCCCTCCTGCCCCTGGAGTAACTTTGAAATGGAACTACCCGATGCTGTTCTGCCCAGTCACGGTGCTCCCAGCCACTGGTGAGGGATTTGCTCTGCTATCCACTCTGGTAGCAGCTTCATGGTTCAGGGACAGCTTCATTCAGATGTTCCCCAAGCGATGCTGCAAATTCGTCTTCAAGTGGGCAAACCTTCTCAAAATGTAGAGATTTTCGCCGGGTGTGGTGACATGCACCTGTAGTCCCACCTACTCAGAGACAGGAGGATCATTTGAGTCCAGGAGTTCAAGGTTGCAGTGAGCTATGACGGTGCCACTGCATTCTAGCCTGGGCAACAGAGCAAGACTCCATCTCTAAATAATAATAATAATAATAATAATAATAATAATAATAATAAAGAAGAAGAAAGGCCGGGCACAGTGGCTCATGCCTGTAATCCTAGCACTTTGGGAGGCCGAGAAGGACAGATTGCCTGAGCTCAGGAGTTCAAGACTAGCCTGGGCAACCCAGTGAAATCTCATCTCTACTAAAAATACGAAAAAATTAGCCAGGCATGGCGGCATGCACCTGTAGTCCCAGCTACTCGGGAGGCTGAGGCAGGAGAGTTGCTTCAATCTGGGAGGTGGAGGTTGCGGTGAGCCGAGATTGTGCCACTACACTCCAGCCTGGGCAACAGAGTGAGATTCTGTCTCCAAAAAAAAAAAGAAGAAGAAGAAGTAGGAAAGAAAGTCTTATATTCTATTTTGTCTGATACTGATATAGAAACTTCAACTCTCTTACGGTTACTGTTTGCAAGGTAGAATTTTTTCCATCCTTTTGCTTTCCACCTATTTGTGTCTTTAAATCTATGATGTTTCTATTATAGACAGCATATGGGTGGGGTCTTGCTTTTTCATCCAGTATGACTATCTCTGTCTTTTGAAGTATTTAGTCTATTCATATTTAATAAAATTCCAGATATGGTTGGATTTATGCTGCCATTTTGCTATTTGTCTTATATTTGTCTCCTGTCTCTTCAGGTCTGCTTTACTGCGTTATTTTATGTTAAATGTGTTTTTCATGAACTACATGGATTTATCTATTGATTTTCTTCTTCATTTTTTGTTTTTTAGTTTTTTCATCAGTGATTGCTCTAGGGATTACAATGCACATCTTAATTTAGTATAGTCTGTCAAATTTGCTTTTTTTTGTTTTTGAGATGGAGTCTTGCTCTTTCACCAGGCTGGAGTGCAGTGGCACAATCTTGGCTCACTGCAAACTCTGCCTCCCGGTTCAAGCGATTCTCCTGCCTCAGCCTCCCAAGTAGCTGGGATTACAAGCACGCGCCACCACGCCCAGCTAATTTTGTATTTTTAGTAGAGCTGGGGTTTCACCATGTTGGCCAGGATGGTCTCGATCTCTTGACCTCATGATCCACCTGCCTTGGCCTCTCAAAGTACTGGGATTACAGGCATGAGCCACCGCACCTGGCCCAAATTTACTTAATTTCAGTAAAATATAGAAACCTCAGTCAGGTGCAGTGACTCACACCTGTAATCCCAGCACTTTGGGAGGCCGAGGTGGGCAGATCACCTGAGGTGAGGAGTTCGAGACCAGCCTGGCCAACATGGCAAAACATTATCTCTACCAAAAATACAAAAATTAGCCGGGCGTGGTGGTGGGTGCCTGTAATCCCAGCTACTGGGAAGGCTGAGGCAGGAGAATCACTTGAACCATGGTTCAAGCGAACGGCGGAGGTTGCAGTGAGCCGAGATCATGCCTCTTCATTCCAGCTTGGGCAAAAGAGCAAAACTGTGTCTCAAAAAAAAAAAAAAAAAGAACCCTCACTCCAATGTCTCACTTCCCCTCATCCTTTTGCTATTATAAATGCAACCGTACAGTGTTATGATGATGCCATATTTAATATTACATATTTTTAAAAGACGAGAAGAACTAGAGTCTCTTTATAGACTTTAATAGTTACCATTTCTGATATTCTTCATCTCTTGTGAATTGAAGTTACTATCTGGAGTAACTCTCAGCTTGAAGAATTTCCTTCAGTATTTCTTGTAAGGCATGTCATTAGCAACAAATGCTTTCAGTCTTTATCTGGGAATGTATTTATTTTACCTTTATTTTGATATTGCTGGATATAAAATTCTTGGTTGACAGTTTGCTTTATTCTAGCATTTGGAGTATGTCCTTCCACTACCTTTGGCTTCCATTTTTTTCTGATAGGTAGTCAAGTCATTAATCACATTTCCCTTGTTGCTTCAAGAATAAGAAAATACACAGACCAAAATGTCACAGATTCACACTGTTCTTACTTAAAGTTTAGTAATTTTAATTAATAAATGCTTCTCCATTTGCTGTATGCCTTTGGTCTATTATTTCCAGAGGCTGCAATGGTTATTTTTGACAGTTTTGTCCAGTATCATTGTGGCATTTAAGGGGCAAGATTTGTTGACCTCACTCTGTTGTCATGTCAGACATGAGAAAATGGTTTGTTGGTTTTTATTTTTATTTTTTCCAGATGAAATGAGAGGCCACTGAGATGTATTAAGCAGTGGAGGGACATAATCTGTTTGTGTTTTAAAAGACTGCTTTAGACACTCACATTAGTTAATTATTGCTGCACAAAAACTTACCCCAAATTGATTTACTTACAACAACACACATTTATTATGTCATAGTTTCTGTAGGAAATTTACAAGCAGTTTAGCTGGATGGTTCTGACTCAGGGTCTCTCATGAAGTTGCAAGCAGTATGTCAGCTGGGACTTGACTGAAAGTGGAGAATCTACCTCCAAGCCCACTTACTTAGCTGCTGTAGGAGCCCTCAGTTCCTCACCATGGATTTCTCCATGGGGCTGCTCTCAGTGTGGCATCTGGCCTCCTCCAAAGCGAGTGATCTGAGAGAGTGTGGCCAAAATGGAAGTCCCAGTGTCTTTTTATGACCTGGTCCATGAAGTCCCCCACCGTCACTGCCTTATTCTATTCATTAGAGGTGAGTCACTAAGTTCAGCTCACACTCAAGAGGGAGGACATTAAGCTCCGCCTCTTGAAGAGAGGAGTATAAAAAAAGTTGTGGATATATTTTGTAAACCATCACACTGCTGTTTGGAGAACGGATTGTAATGGAGAAAAGAAAGATGAGTCAGATCAGTCTGTGGCTATTGCAGCCACCCAGGTGAGAGCTGGTAAGAGCCTGAACTAAGACAGTGGCATAATGATGGAGACAAGCGGATAGATTTGAAGTAGATTCTTCAAGTGGATCTGATGCAGAATTTGCCTTGGGTTGAATAGAAGTCATGGGGGAACAGAAGTTACAAATGGTTTTCAGGTGTCTGATATTGGTAACTAAGGACCTGGTGGCCCCATGTCCCGAGAGGAGAAAACAGAAGAAAGATGACATTTGGGTTGCTCACGGAGATGTTTGAGATGCCCATGGAAAACCCAAAGATAAGGTTAAGAGGCAGTTAGATTAGTTAAAGACACAAGTCTGGAAATCAGGGAAGACATGAGAGCTGGAGATAAATTTGAGAATTCTCAGCACATAGATGGTTTTAAAGACGTGGGCTAAATAAGATCTCTTAGGAAGAGAGTGGAAGTAGAGAAGAGATCTGGGTCTGAGTCCTGAGGAACTGCAATATCTAGAGAACAAGCAGAAGGACAACAGGAAGGAAGTCCAAGAAGAAACAAGTGATGGGGTGGAAGGAAATCCAGGAGTATTGTGCTGCAGATACAGAGGAAGAATAGCTCTGTATTTCAAGAGGGTCAGAGCTATCACTGGTGTCAATAACTGTCGAGAGATCAAATAGAATGAAAACAGAGAAGTGCTCTTTGGATAGGGAAGAAATGATGGCATTGGCATGAAAGAGACAGAAGACAGAGAGGAGTGGATTGAAACATGAATAGAAGAGGAAAGATTTAAGGATTGAGGTGTTCATTATACACTCATTGGGTAAGACCTTTCAAACTGCAACCTATCTGACCTTCTAAGCTTCCTCCAAATGTGTTCACTTCATCCTCATGCCTGCCTTCATCTCAGTTACCATCAAGTCTTATCTGGACGTCTCATCAATAGCATCCTAACTGGTCTCCCAGGTTCTACTTTGCTCCCCTCAGATCTTTTCTCCATAGGGTAGCCTGAAAGAGCTGCAAACCCATTTCTGATCATGTCACTCTTGTATTTAAAAGCCTTCTCAGGCTACCCATTGCCTGGAGATGAAGTCCAAACTAAGTTTCTAGGCCATCTGGCTCCTGCCTACCTCTCTGGCCTGGCTTCTCTCTCTCTCTTTCTCTCTCTGGACTGGCCTTTCTCTCTCTCTGCCTTACTCTCTCTCTCTCTGGCCTGGCTTCTCTCTCTCTCTCTCTCTGGCCTAGCTTCTCTCTCTCTCTCTGGACCGGCCTTTCTCTCTCTCTCCCTTACTCTCTCTCTCTCTCTCTGGTCTGCCCCACCGCCACCCTACCCTGGCCTCTCTCTCTCCCCTTTACTTTCTCTTTCTCTCTAGCCTGGTCCCTCTCTCTCTCCCTTACTTTCTCTCTTCTCTCTCTGGCCTGGTCTCTCTCTCTCCCTTGCTCTCTCTCTCTCTGGCTTGGCCTCTCTTTCTCTCTCTCTCTGGCCTGGCCCCTCTCTCTGTCTCCCTTATTCTCTCTCTCCCCCTTACTCTCTCTCTCTCTCTGGCGTGGCCCCTCTCTCTCTCCCTTTCTCTCTCTCTCCCTTACTCTCTCTCTCTCTCTCTGGCCTGGCCCCTCTCTCTCTCCCTTACTCTCTCTCTGGCCTGGCCCCTCTCTCTCCCTTTCTCTCTCTCTGGCCTGGCCTCTCTCTCTCTCTCTCACTTACTCTCTCTCTCTCTGGCCTGGCCTCTCTCTCTCTCTCCCCCACTCCTCTCTCTGGCCTGGCCTCTCTCTCTCTCTCTCCCTCTCTCTCTTTTTCTGGCCTGGCCCCTCTCTCTCCCTTTCTCTCTCTCTGGCCTGGCCTCTCTCTCTCTCTCCCCCTCTCTCTCTTTCTCTGGCCTGGCCCCTCTCTCTCCCTTTCTCTCTCTCTCTCTGGCCTGCCCTTTCTCTCTCTCTCTCTCTCTCTCTCTCTCCCCTTACTGTCTCTCTCTCTCCTTTTGATGTCTGCACTCCAGACATTTTCTTTACTGTCATTTCTTATTTTCTCCACTGTACCCTATTCTGTTTGTCCTCCAGGTTCAAGTCACAAGTCTCAGTTTAAACATAATTTCCCTGGACTTGACCTCTTTCTGAGGTCGCTGCATTTTAAAAAAATTATTAGAGACAGCTTCTTTTTTCTCCTTTTCTGCCATTAGCACCAGATGAACTGTGTCTCTGATTCAACTGTATCCCAGCACATGACACCTAGTAGGCACTCAGTATTTATTCAATGGATTAAGTGAAACCAATTTCTAATTTACATTAAAATTCTCCAACAGAATTTTTCTTCTTCTCCCTCCTCCTCCTCCTCCTCCTCCTCCTCCTCCTCCTCCTCCTCCTCCTCCTCCTCCTCCTCCTCTTCTTCTTCTTCTTCTTCTTCTTCTTCTTCTTCTTCTTCTTCTTCTTCTTCTTCTTCTTCTTCTTCCTCCTTCTCCTTCTTCTTTTCTTCTCTTTTTTTTGGGGGGAGGGGGGCAGGGGGACAGAGTCTTGCTCTGTTGCCGAGGCTGGAGTGCAGTGTGATCTCACTTCACTGCAACATCTGCCTCCCAAGTTCAAGCGATTCTCCTGCCTCCGCCTCCCAAGTAGCTGGGACTACAGGCACCCACCACCACACATGACTAATTTTTGTATTTTTAGTAGAGATGGGGTTTCACCACATTGGCCAGGCTGGTCTCAAACTCCTGACCTCAAGTGATCCGCCTGCGTTGGCCTCCCAAAGTGCTGGGATTCCAGGCGTGAGCCACCACACCTGGCCCAGAATTCTTCTTAAACAGGAAAATGACTTTAGAACTTAAATGACTTCAGGAGTATTTAAGCAATGCAAGCTAATTTGGACAATCTAGACAAAGCTTTGGAAGAAACAACAGATCCACAATATCTCAGGAGGCAAGACCTATAGACCCAACTACTATTTTTTTTTTTTGAGACAGAGTCTTGCTCTGTCACCCAGGCTGGAGTGCAGTGGCATGATCTTGGCTCACTGCAAGCTCCATCTCCCAGGTTCACGCCATTCTCCCGTCTCAGCCTCCAGAGTAGCTGGGACTACAGGCACCCACCACCACACCCGGCTAATTTTTTTGTTTGTTTTTAGTAGAGACGGGTTTCACCATGTTAGCCAGGATGGTCTCTATCTCCTGACCTTGTGATCCGCCCGCCTCAGCCTCCCAAAGTGCTGGGATTACAGGCCTGAGCCACTGCGCCCAGCCAACCCAATTCCTTTTAAATCATTGCGACTTATAGACTGAATGTAATGCTTTCATTATGGGTTGTTTGTTAATCCATTTAACAATAAATGGATTAACCAACCTTTTGGCTGAAGGAGAAGTGAGTTGAATAATCCCCAATTCTGTAGGCACAATTAGTTATACATACATTAATTGGTCTGCTTTCAATTCCGGCACTATTTTTTAAAAAATCTAAGAGGAGAGGTAGTAGGAGTTTAACAGCCATATATTCTTTCCAACATTTTGAGAAAGCAAGTGAAAATGAACCCTGAAACAAGCCAACAGCAGGGGCACTCATTAACTTAATACACTTTAATCTTGTGAATAGAAGCTGGAGCTGGATCCTTTGAATTGGAGCTGCAGACTTCCACCTCCAACCACCTGCAAGACATCTCCGCACGGGTGTCCTGCTGGCACCCCTAACTCACCACAACCCAATCTGAACTCATTATCATCCCATTGCAGAAACCTGCCCTCCTCCTGGGTTCTCTGTCTCAGCTGTGGGCCATCCCCAGGCACACAAGCTGGGGGTCACAGCAGCATTTTCCCTGCCCCTGCTCCTGGCCCCCATCTCCCACTTCCAAGGCTGTTGTCTCCTCTGGACTTGACACCAACTTCACAGCAGTTAGCCGCAGCTCCTTCTCAGCCTGCGTTAATGCTCACTGAAGCCTCTTAATTTACATTCTCACCTTCTCACTTCCTTCTGTAAGGCCCCCTCAGCTAGGAGAAATGCCTTTGAAAACTCAAATGTCCTTTCACCCGCTCAGAGCAAGCAAACCAAAAAAAAAAAAACCAAACGTTTCATGTTCCTCATAATGATGCATACTTGTTGAACATCTACCATGTGCAAGCTCTCTGCTCAGTGCTTGGCATACCTTATTACATTCAATCCTTAGAGATGGCCGTCAGTTAATACAGACCTAATTTTCTCCCAAGATCTGGCCCTCCCTGCCTTGCCCACCTCATCCAGATTTCTCCTTGGCCTGCCAGGTGCCTCCTTAGAGATGGCCGTCAGTTAATACAGACCTAACTTCCTCCCAAGATCTGGCCCTCCCTGCCTTGCCCACCTCATCTAGATTTCTCCTTGGCCTGCCAGGTGCCGGTCTCAGTGGCCTTTCTTTTCCAAGTATGCATGCCTGGCCTTTGCCCTGGCAGTTCTGCTGTCTGGAAATGCTCTCGCCTGGGTCTTAGCTTGCTTGGCCCTTTCATGACATGAGTCTCAGTTCAAATGTAAGTTTCTCAGCGGCCATCTCTGATCTCCCCAAGAAGATCTCTCCTATTACCACAGAATACTAACACTGGTCACCTTCTGTCCTTATCTTATTTGTTCCTCCCACCCCCTCCCCACCCATTCAGTTCCTTCAACAGAATGTAGGCTCTACCAGGGCAAAGATCACATCCAATTTGTTCACCGAGCTCCAGGAAGCAGCATAGTGCTGGGCACTTAGGGGACACTCAATAAATATTTGTTGAATAAATGAAGACATATTCCCTTATAAATTCTCCATAAATAGTCACTATTATCAGTATTCTGGAGCTCTTTTCTCTAATACTCTTTCCTTACTGACATGGGCATTACCTTTCTTTTTTTTCCTTATAGACAGGCTCTCACTTAGTCACACAGGCTGAAGTGCAATGGCACAACTATAGCTCACTGTAACCTCAAACTCCTGGGCTGAAGCAATCCTGCCTCAGCCTCCTGAGCAGCTAGGACTACAGGGGTATCACCATATCTGGCTGGGGGCAGGGGGCGGGGGGCGGTGTCTCGCTATGTTGCCCAGGTTAGTCTTGAACTCTTGTCTCAAGCAATCCTCCCCCCTTGGCCTCCCAAGGTGCTGGGATTACAGGTGTGAGCCATGGTGCTCAGCCATGGGCATTACCTTTGAAAACATCCAGATTTGATGGCGTTAATCTCCCTGGTTAAAACTTTCCGTGATTTGGATACAAAGATGGGAACAACAGACATGGGGGATTCCAAAAGGCAGAAGGTGTGGAGGGGGGTAAAAGTTGAAAAAGGTTGGCGAAGGGATTATTAGAAGCATCACGCAATATATCAATGTAACAAACCTGCACATGTACCAAATCTAAAATTAAAACAAAACAAAAACACAACAACCAAACAAAAATCTTTCCGTGATCATCAGAGCCTGTCATACTCTCACCCCCTACTTCACACTAGGAATTGTGCTGCGGGGCTTCACAACAGCATCAGCTGCTCCCTTTGGCAACTACCAGAGAGGTCCCTTCTCCAGAGATTTCTGTTGGCTCTGGGCACTTTTGCTTTGTGGGCTCTTCTTCCATTTTAAAAAGAAAAAATTAAAAATGCTACTTTCCACTGCATTTAGTACTTTTTCTTTTCTCTTCTCTCTTCCTTCTCCTTCTCCTTTCTTCTTTTTTGACACAGTTTCACTCTGTTGCCCAGGCTGGAGTGCAATGGTGTGATCTTGGCTCACTGCAACCTCCACCTGCTGGGTTCAAGCGATTCTCGTGACTCAGCCTCTCGAGTAGCTGGGACTCAGGCGCCTGTCACCACGCCCAGCTAATTTTTGTATTATTAGTGGAGAAGGGGTTTTACTATGTTGACCAGGTTGACCGGGCTGGTCTTGAACTCCTGACCTCAGGTGATCCATCTGCCTCGGCCTCCCAAAGTGTTGGGATTACAGGTGTGAGCCACTGGTGCCCGGCCCTTTCAATTAATTAATTTATTTATTTTTCTGAGACAGGGTCTTGCTCTTTCACTCAGGCTGGAGTGCAATGGTGCAATCTTGGCTCACTGCAACCTCTACCTCCTGGGTTCAAGAGATTCTCCTGCCTCAGTCTCCCGAGTACCCGGGATTACAGGCGTGCACCACCACGCCCGGCTAATTTTTGCATTTTGAGTAGAGACGGGTTTTCACCATGTTGGCCAGGCTGGTCTCGAACTCCTGACCTCAAGTGATCCGTTTGCCTCGGTCTCCCAAAATTCTGGGATTACAGGCGTGAGCCCCCACGCCCGGTCGCGCTTAGTACTTTTTACCAAAAATAAAAGATACTAAAACATTTTCGTGGGTCTTAGACACTTCCCGAAGGATTTGTTCCCAGCTGTCAGATGAGGAAACTGGCGCTCGCAGGGCCGGCGCAGCAGGGAGGGGCTCTGCACGAGTCCAGTGGGAAACCTCTCTCCGGAGCTAAGCCCCCAGCCCACCCCGGCAGCGCTCCGGGATCGATTGGGGACGTTCCTTCCGCCGGTCCCCTTTGTTCCCAGCGCCGAGCCCGCGGCCCTGCCCTTCCTCCAGGCCCCGCCCCTTCCTCCAGGCCCCGCCCCTTCCTCCAGGCCCCGCCTCCCGTTCCAGCCGAGGCGCGCGGCCGCGCGTGCGCCCGCCCGCCTGTCCCCGCCTCGCGCATGCGCGGCGCTCGCTCGCGGGAGAGCGTGGCGGGGGCCGCGGCGGGCGCCATCATGGACGAGGACTACTACGGGAACGCGGCCGAGTGGGGCGACGAGGCTGACGGCGGCCAGGTGAGGCGGGACACCTGGCGCCCCCCGGCGAGGATCGTTCGTCTCCGCCGCCGGCGGGCCGGCCCCGCTCCCGGCGAGGCCGCGCGGCGCGAGGCCGCGGGCGTGCGGGGGGTGTGCGCGCGCACGGCCCGCGCGGTCACCGTGTGGTTCAAGCACAGCCCGCCCCGCCCCCGCCCACCCGGGGTCCTGCAGCGCGGCCGCCGGGGTCCCCGCCTCCTCGCCTGCAGGACCGTGGGGCGGGGGTGAGGCGGCGGAGGCTCTGGCGCAGGGCGGCACGAGGCCCCCAGTACCCCCTTGCTCCGGCCAGGAGCAACCTGCGACCCCCACGGCGGGCGGGACACCAACGCTAAGGTGGAGGGTTGGGCCCGGAGCTCACACAGTTTTAAACAAAAATAAAGTGGAAAAACTTCACACCAGTATCATGGTGAAAAAGTAGAACTTAGGGCATTCCTACATGTGCTTTACTGTTTTATAAACTGTACTCTTCAGCACCTTGGGCTGATTTCATCTGTCTTTGGGCAAACTGATGGAAAGGATCTTCGGGCCTTGACCTTCCAGAGTTTGGGGTGGAAGCCCAGGAGGGATCACTCTGTTCCACCCTGACAACAGGGCCTGCAGAGTCAGGGCAGGCAGCTCTAGTCTGGCCGGTGTGTCCCCTCCATAACTCTAAAGACCCACCTGCGGCGCATGGTTGAAATGTAGCTTCTCACATCCCTCCTCTGGAGACAGCCCAACAGTTGGTCTGGACGGGAGCCTGGGAACTTGCTTTTTTTTTTTTCTTTGAGGCTTAGTTTCGCTCCTGTTGCCCAGGCTGGAGTGTAATGGCACCATCGTGGCTCACTGCAACCCCTGCCTCCCGGGTTCAAGCGATTCTCCTGCCTCAGCCTCCCGAGTAGCTGGGATTACAGGCGCCCACCACCATGCCCAGCTAAGTTTTTAAATTTTGAGTAGAGAGGAGGTTTCACTATGTTGGCCAGGCTGGTCTCGAACTCCTGACCTCGGGTAATCCACCCACCTCGGCCTCCCAAACTGCTGGGATTACAGGCGTGAGCCACCGCGCCTCGCCCAGGAACTTGCATTTTTAACAAGAGTCAAGATTGGGGATGTCTGGTGCATTTTGAACTGGTGTTTTGAGGGAATAAAGGATGAAGTGGGGCTTACGTTGATGACCATGGGTGGTGGTGTGATGGCGGCTTCCGAGCCGTGGTATAAAATGCCAAGGCAGGCGACGTGTTTCTGGAACTGAAAGAAGCCCTGTGAAGTTAGCTGCCTGGTGGAAGCAGTGGCAGGAGCTCAGTAGGGAGCAGGTTCTGAAGATCCTTGGAGAGTGCTGAATGGTATGGCTTGTTCAGGAGTTTGGGGCAGGGAGTGACACGAGTAGATTTGCATGTTGGGTCATTTCACAGTGTTGGAGGCTTAGGGTGGAGTGGATAGAGTCAGACTTAGCTAACGGAGAGCCTGGGCCGTGTGCGTCATGCATTATCGCCTTCCACGCTCAAGATTTTGAGTTGGGTGTTACTCTGCTTATCTGGTAAGTGAAGAAAGTGAGACGAAAAGACTTAGTGACCTGCCCAAGGTCATGAAACTAGTAAGGAAGGAGAGGGGACCCAAGCCCACGTCCTTTGTCTCCATTGCCACTTTATCAAATTGCTGACCACCAAAGTGGTCCAGATGGGAGGGTGTGAATTAGCTTAGTGGTGGGTTGGTGTTTGGGGCATCTTGGATATCACCTTGAGCCTTTTTTTCTTTTTTCTGTTTTTTTTTTTTTTTGAGACGGAGTCTCGCTCAGCCACCCAATGGAGTGCAGTGGCTTGATCTCGGCTCACTGCAAGCACCATCTCCTGGGTTCAAGTGATTCTCTCGTCTCAGCCTCCCGAGTAGCTGGGATTACAGGCACCTGCCATCATGCCCGGCTAATTTTTGTGTTTTAGTAGAAACGGGGTTTCACCATGTTGGCCAGGCTGGTCTTGAACTCCTGACCTCAGGTGATCCGCCCGCCCTGGCCTCCCAAAATGCTAGGATTACAGGCATGAGCCACCGCGCCTGGGCTTTTTGTTTTTTCTTTGAGACAAAGTCTCGCTGTGTCACCCAGGCTGGAGTGCAGTGGCGCCATCTTGGCTCACTGCAACCTCCGCCTCCCGGGTTCAAGTGATTCTCCAAGTAGCTGGGATTACAGGCTGGTCTCGAGCTCCTGGTCTCAAGTAATCTGCCCACCTCAGCCTCCCAAAGTGTTGGGATTACAGACGTGAGCCACCATGCCTGGCTCACCTTGAGCCTTTAAGTCATAAAGTGTTAGAACTGGGGCATGTAAGGGCCATCTAATCAATGCCTTCACTTTATAGACCGAGTGCGTGAGTTACTTGCCCAAGTTTATGCAGTCAGACCTAGACCCCACTGATGGGAGACTCGGGAGTCTCATGTTTGGGGAATTTTAATCATGATCCTAATTTTGCCCATTGACACCTGTGGGCTCTCATTGATGAGGGGGGGTGGACCAGATGTTCATTTCATGTTTATTCTGTGACTCAGCTTGGAAGAGGGACAGAAAGTTAGGAAAGGTGTTAGGAGGGTGGCAAGAACTGGATTTTAAAAGATAGTTGGTGACCCAAATCCTGTTCGCCTGATGCCACGTTACATAGTGGGAGGCAGGAAGATGTGTAAGGAGGCCACTGTGATGTTCAGTCTGGATGATGGAAACTAAGAGCTACAGACATTGAAACAGATGAGTCCTGCTGTAGGTTGCAAATGGGGAGTGGCGAGAGGTCAGAACGGACAGGGGAAGTGGGAAGGGCATGCTGTTGCTAGTGCTGGGGTGTTTTTTCCTGAAGGAGATGGGAATCTTTAAGCAGGAGAGAGGTGTCAGTTTTGTGGCTTACAAAGATCACTGGCCACAGTGTGAAAGATGATTGAGGGGAAGGAATAAGACCGATACTTTAGGGGAATGTTGCTACTGCAAGCATACAAAAAATAAGAGCAGAGGCAAATGTGGAAAGAAGGACCACCTTGGATAGACAGATGGAAGATGGAATTGATGAATCTATGTGACAGGATGTGGGGCTGGGGGGAGGGAGAGAAGCTGAAGAAGATTTTCAGGTTTGGGGGTAACAGGTAGATACATGATGGAATTCTTTACTGAAATATGGGTTGTAGAAAGAAGATCTGTTTCCAGGGAAAAGATGTCAGTTTTGGACCTAAGGAGTTTGGATACTTGTGAGACATCTGACTGGAAATGAGAATGGAATGTTGGATACCTGAGTCTGGAGCTTAAGAGAGGAAGGACGGAGAGAGAGATCCAGGCTAATTCTGGATTTGTGAGCAGGTAGATAGCATGACCTGAGAGGTGATGGAAGAGGCAGGTGAGTGCCCAGGGTGGAAGCCCAAGAGAACAGACATATGGGAATGAGGCTCGGGGTGAAGTCCGGCCTCTGTCACGCCCTCAGGGGCTCAGGGTTCCCCACACAAATCTGGTCTGAGAGAAGACTCCACAGTCTTTAGTGGGAAGTCATCAGGTTCTGTCTGCTTCCAAAGCACTGCTTTTAGGATCTTAGTCCAGATCAGGAGTGAGCAGACTTTTCTGAAAAAGGGTAGATAGCAAATATTTTAGGCTGTGCCTGTCTCTGTCTTAACTACTTAACTCGGCCCTTACAGGGGGAAAATGATCATAGACAATCCTTAAAAGAATGGGTGTGATTGTGTTCCACAAAACTTTATTTGCAAAAATAGGAGAGGGCTGGATTTGGCTCTGGGTCATAGTTTGCTGACCCCTGGCCCAGCTTTTGCCCCATTATGTTAGAGTAGGTTGCATGGAGGTCTGTCTCGCCTATTAGTTTGTAAACTTCTTTGATGGGAAAAGCCTTGTCTTGTCTTATATTTTCTTAGGTTCCTTGGTTGATGAGCACAGTGCAGACTGTTCAAAAAGCATCTGCTTGTTAGTTAGGGTGGCAGTGTTAAAGTTGAAGAGGGTTTGGGATCACTCAGTCCATCCTCACTTGGTCATCAGCAGGTGAAGAAGCCTGCTTTGCCCTTAGATTGAGTGACAGGCCTGAGGTTGCTTCCACATAGAATTGGGACTGGAGTCCAGCTAGAAGTGCCGATGCAAGGCGAGTTAGCGACGTTTACTTTCTAATGGTAAGTGATGGCTCACGCTTTCAAGAATCAGGTTGTTGCTCTTCAGTGGCATGTATGAAATAAGAATAGTGAAAACAATAATAATAATAGTTGACTATCTATTGCACTGTTACTAAATGTCAGGGGTTATGCTGGGCTCTTCCAAAAATTAGCTCATGGAATCCTCACAACAGCCAAATGGGAATAGGCGTTACTATTATCTTCACTTAACAGAGGAGGAAACGGACGCTCAGAGAGGTTGGGTAACTTGTGTGAGCATGGAACACGGTTTGCCAGGGAGGAGTTGTACGCACCCACTCAGTGTGATCCTGGATCCCATTTTCCTAGCCGCTCACTACCTGCCCAGCCCATTTCATGAAATTGTCATGAAAGTCAAATGAAATAATGTGTGTAGAATACTTTCAAAATGGGCAGCATTATATGATTTAAGGTGAGATTAGGGTATTTATATTAATGAAAAAAAATCCTGGCTCCTGGCATTTACCAACAGCAGGAGGATGATTCTGGAGAAGGAGAGGATGATGCAGAGGTTCAGCAAGAATGCCTGCATAAATTTTCCACCCGGGATTATATCATGGAGCCCTCCATCTTTAACACTCTGAAGAGGTATGTGAGAAAGGTGTTTGTATTGGGAGGAGGCTGGGGATAATTTAGAGAAAGTTTTGTAATACACCCAGAAGGTGCTATGTAAAGCAGGAGTACTGTGAACTGAACTAAAGGCTTCAAGGGGCGGCCGCTCTGCCACTTTTTTTTTTTTTTTAAAGACAGGGTCTTGCCCTGTTGCAGTGGCACAATCACCGCTCACTGCAGCTTCAGCCTCCTGGAATCAGGCAGTTCTCCCACCTCAGCCTCACAAGGTGGCCACTGCAGACGTGTGCCATCGTGCCTGGCTTTTTTTTTTTTTTTTGGAGAGACAGGGCTCTTTATGTTGCCCAGGCTGGTCTTGAACTCCTAGGCTCAAGTGATTCTCCCACCTCTGCCTCCCAAAGTGCTGGGATTACAGGTGTGCACCACCGCACCCAGCCCCCTCTGCTGCTTTAAAAATTTTGAAACCTGATTCTCTTCCTCCTTCCTTACCTTCCTGTTGTCCATCATTCCATTCATTCTGGTGTAATTGCCGCTTTGTTACTTTCCCTAGGTATTTTCAGGCAGGAGGGTCTCCAGAGAATGTTATCCAGCTCTTATCTGAAAACTACACCGCTGTGGCCCAAACTGTGAACCTGCTGGCTGAGTGGCTCATTCAGACAGGTGCTTTGTGGGTGGCCCCTGTCCTGGCTAGTCACCCCCACGTTTTTAAAAATAGACTTTTGTGTCCTTATACCACTGATACATTGCCTTGTTTTCCTGGTTTCTGAGACTTGTGTAAGAAAGAGCTGAACTTCTTACTTATTTTTATGTTTATCTTACTCATTTGTATCTGCTTGCCTCTTATCTTTGATTCAGTAATTGAGGTTTACTGGTAGCCTGCAAACGTGATTCTCATTGAGCTGTTTTCCCTACCATGTTGTAGAATTATAGGATTATACAGTGTATGTTCAGTGTGTCATTTTCAAGACGTCTATTACAGCAAGCAGTCAATGACGGATAATTTAGGACTGGCTATGATTATGGCTTTTAGCTAATATGATCAAAGTAGAGCCTTACTGTAAATCCACGGAGCCGGGTGCAGATGACATCACTGAAGTCGTGCTGTCCGGAAGCTTGTGGACGCGCTGCTGGCCCGGTGATTAGACACCGGCGTGTCTCTTTTGGCTGCCATCTGCTCCCTCCTCACCGGGCAGGGATGTTTTCCCATCCCCCTGCCTGTCTGCTGTGGCCATTTGTCTTCATCCGTAGTGAGGCTCCGCAGAAGGTGCCGTCCTTTCCATGAAGTCAGGGGTGGACCAGACTTGTGTGTTCTGTTCTGTGCTGCTTTTTGGGTCTTATCATTGAATATCATTGATAACTACTTTTAAGAGTTCCAAAATCTTATATTTATAAGTGGTCAGAAGCAATTCTTTGATACTTGATTCACATAGAGACTTTTGACCGTTTGCTTTCTAAAGCCACACAGTGAATGGAGAGCTTGCCATTGTCTAGTTGCTTTCATTTTCTTTCAGGTGTTGAGCCAGTGCAGGTTCAGGAAACTGTGGAAAATCACTTGAAGAGTTTGCTGATCAAACATTTTGACCCCCGCAAAGCAGATTCTATTTTTACTGAAGAAGGAGAGGTGAGAAATTCTTTGTCTAGTACCAGGCCCTAGGGTCTTTTGCAAATTTCTTGTGTACAGTGGAGTGTGGCATATCATGTAAGTAATGGCAGAGTTGGGGACTAAAATCAAAGTGTGAGACAGAAGTTGCATCTAGTCAGAATTGCCCTTTAAACTCTGTACCCAGGGTCGTGACATGCTTGCACACGAGAGGCACACGGGTGCTGAGACCAAGAGAAGGAACGGCAAGTTCCCACACTTCCCCTCTCAGGCTGACTCCCGGGCACAGCCCTTGGAGTGTTGTGGTGGATTTCGTTTGATTCCTCCAAGGAGCAGTTGCCAAGACAGGGCTAGGCCTGCAGGAGATTATGGGGGAAGCAACTATGAGGGAAGGTGGGGATAGTGCTGGAGGAGGCTGGGGTAGCTGTGATGCAGTCTGACCCTTGAGGGCAAGAGAGAAGGAATGAGGGTTAGTAGGAAGAATGTTAGGCTGCAGTGTGGTTTCCGGAAAGTTCCAGCCATATCAGTGGGGAATCTTTAAGCCACAGGTGCCCATTCTGGGAGCCCAGGTCTCCTGGACAGACCTGCTTTTGAGGCCCTGCTGCATTCCATCTGTGGCTGGGAGCAGCCTTGGGGAGCTGGCCTTGGCACAAACAGGATGGCAGGTTCCGAGCACAGCCCTTGAAGCCATCCGTCACATAGGAGAGCTGAGAGAAACGTTTTTCTGGCTACTCCATGTGGTGATGGGCCAGACCACCTGTGCCATTTAAATGGCCTCTTTCTGTTTTGCTGAGGGCATACAGCTGGGGCAGCATGCGCTGCCTGGGCGTGCAAGGCAGCTCTGTGCGGGCCTTGGTGTCTCCTAGAAAGCGACTTTCAGTACCCTCTTGTGTTGAGTCCAGTCTTCTGAAAGCTGAGTGGGCATCCAGGGACCTTCCTGTCACTCAGCCAGCTGTGTGGCCGTGGCCAGCTCTGGGTCTGCCTCCCCCAGAACTAGATGCCCATGGGGACTCCATCAGCACCAATCTCCTGCAATTGTTTATACAACAGAATCTCCACTCAAGTAAAAGTGGGGCCTCCTCCTGTTTTGCTGTTTGTGTGTTTGTTGGCAGACCCCAGCATGGCTGGAACAGATGATTGCACACACCACGTGGCGGGATCTTTTTTACAAACTGGCTGAAGCCCATCCAGACTGTTTGATGCTGAACTTTACCGTTAAGGTAGGAAGAGTTCTGGAGTTAAAGAGAAAGGTGTTTGTGAATGAGGGTTATTTTTGGTTGTTGGTCTGTTTCCTTTGACAGTTCATATTTGCTTTTTTTCATAAAGGTCTTTATTGTTTTATTTTCATAAGCCTTACACTGAGAAAGAAAAGTGTAAAATTTGTATCTGTGTTTTTGGGTCAGCATTGACTGTGTTTTAGGATTTAGCAGGGACACATAGAGTTCTCTATGCTTTGAGAATAGCTTTAGGTGTGCCTGCTTGATCTTCCTCTTGCCTATGAAGAAACGATGGAGAGGTGGTCAGCCCAGGGCACACACCTAGGTGATAGCAGGGTGGGGGCGGAGTGAAGGCCTGAGACCCATGACCAGCACACACTTACTCCACCTCACCACGAACACTGATGAGCCAGCTTCCCGTGGAGGTGCGGTCACTGCATGCCACCCCTTTGACTTCTTGTTTTGTGTCCTAGCTTATTTCTGACGCAGGGTACCAGGGGGAGATCACCAGCGTGTCCACAGCATGCCAGCAGCTAGAAGTGTTCTCGAGAGTGCTCCGGACCTCTCTAGCTACAATTTTAGATGGAGGAGAAGAAAACCTTGAAAAAAATCTCCCTGAGTTTGCCGTAAGTTCTTTCTGTATGAGCCTCAGATTAGAAGGAGGCTACTTTGGGTCTTGGTTTTCAAGCATGAGCTGCTCCTTCCCGGGAGAGAATCTCCATTTCTGAGGGCACCTTCCAGGATGCTCACTCCCGGGCCTGAGCACGGTGGAGGCTTGGCTCTAGTCCGCTGTCCGTGCTGGAGGAGTGAACCCCACACCCTCTCTCCCTGCAATCTTTCAGAAGATGGTGTGCCACGGGGAGCACACGTACCTGTTTGCCCAGGCCATGATGTCCGTGCTGGCCCAGGAGGAGCAGGGGGGCTCTGCTGTGCGCAGGATCGCCCAGGAAGTGCAGCGCTTTGCCCAGGAGAAGTGAGAGGCCCTGTTTCTGCCCAACCCCTCCCTCCCTAGTGCTCCCCACGAAACCCTTCCCATGGCCCTCATTCCACAGCCAAAGCTGCTAGCTCCTTCTGTTCAACATATAGGTAGACTTCCTTTTGGCTGGGCATGATGGATCACCTAAGGTCAGGAGTTCAAGACCAGCCTGACAAACATGGAGAAACCCCGTCCCTACTAAACAAAAATACAAAATTAGCTGGGCGTGGTGGCACATGCCTGTAACCCCAGCTATTTGGGAGGCTGAGGCAGGAGAATCGCTTGAACCTGGGAGGTGGAGGTTGTGGTCAGCCAAGATTGCACCATTGCACTCCAACCTGGGCAACAAGAGCAAAACTCTGTCTCAAAAAAAACAAAAAAAAAACAAAAAAAAAAACTTCCTTTTATCCAGCAGAGCTGGAAAAGTTAGAGTTGTTTTTGGTATACTGAGAGAGCTGGCATTCTAAAGTGCTGCTCTGAGGACTGTTTTGTAAAGCACTTGATTCTTTTTCACTTTGCTAGATTTATGGACCTGGGTTTTATACTGGGATTCATAAGTAACAAATAACATCAGTCCTGAAATAGTTGTGCAGAATCTCATTGTTACAGTGTCGTCCACATCTTACTGTACAAAATGAGCTCGTATTAACTTTATTTTCTGCTACCAATAGAGTGTTCATAAGTATTTAAAGTGCATGACTCCTTTATTATAGAGCCAGCAAGCTGTATTTGAATCACTTTCCCAGTGTTGTAAATGTTATGAGTCAGTACACTCGTGAATGACAGAAAAACAGAGATCCCAACAATGTAAAGTATTCTATGTGGAAAGAAGAACAGAAAAAAGAAGCTGCCTCGTTACTAACGGTCTCTCTGGTTTTTCTCATCAAGAGGTCACGACGCCAGTCAGATCACACTAGCGTTGGGCACAGCTGCCTCCTACCCCAGGGCCTGCCAGGCTCTTGGGGCCATGCTGTCCAAAGGAGCCCTGAACCCTGCCGACATCACTGTCCTGTTCAAGATGTTCACAAGCATGGACCCTCCTCCGGTTGAACTCGTAAGTTGCTTCTCAAGAACCCCCAGTGCCAACTGGTAGGGTTACTTTGGAAAGTCTGTGCTTGTCTGATTCTCTGAAGGCTGTGAATGCAAATCCATCATTGTCCTGGTCCTTCCTCAGTCACGCTCTCAGCCTGGAGCCTGTTAGGCCCCTGCTGTGTAGGGAGCCCTGAGGGGAGGTGGGTGAGCAGTGCTCTCAGGCCTGCAGTCCCGAACTGGGCCTGTGCTTCTCCTCAGATCCGCGTTCCAGCCTTCCTGGACCTGTTCATGCAGTCACTCTTTAAACCAGGGGCTCGGATCAACCAGGACCACAAGCACAAATACATCCACATCTTGGCGTACGCGGCAAGCGTGGTTGAGACCTGGAAGAAGGTACCATCGGTTCTGGGAATTTGTGGATTTTTTAGGAGACAAATCTCCTCCTCTGCTTTCATATTATTTTGGAATTTTGGCTACAAGAAATCTTGAGCCTCTCTAGTATCAAGCATGTCTTTTCTTCTGTTTCTGCATAGAGAAAGTGCTAAACGTCTCAAGAAAATGTGTGTAACGTCTCTTAATACTCTGCAAACTGTAATTTGAAATGTGACTAAAGAAATGAAACTGATTTCCATAAGACATGGACAAACACTAGTCTCAATGCTTTTCAGTTTCTGTACACTGTGTGACTTTGAAGTTTGACAATTAAATTGACTCCCAACTTAAGGAGAAATAGGGAAAGTGATTTGCAAGGAGAGGTGGCCAATACCAGAACACCCCGACAGCAGGGATACCTGCCCCGTCAGGCTCACTAGCTTGTGTGTGTGTTTTCAGAACAAGCGAGTGAGTATCAATAAAGATGAGCTGAAGTCAACGTCGAAAGCTGTTGAAACTGTTCACAATTTGTGTTGCAACGAGAACAAAGGGGCCTCTGAACTAGTGGCAGAATTGAGCACACTTTATCAGTGTATTAGGTAAGTAAAACGAAACTTAGTTCTTCAATCAGTCCTTTGGTGAGGAGGTGGTTTGAGTTTTCATATTGAAAGCTCAAATAACAAAGGCTTCAGCGATACTTACTCATTTTATGTATTTTTTCATTTTTAAACAGTACGTAGGGAACTTTGGACAGCTTTAGCAGTGTGAGGAATTTTCAGGTGTTTATTTGCCAGAAGTCTGTTGAGCACATCCTCACAAATTAGACGAAGTAAAAGATAGCCAGAGTTACAAAAACTGATTTGAAGGGTCTATTTATAGGTCAAGTTATACCCACAAACTATTGCTTAGATAGAAATGATTTGTGATTATGCCAATTATATAAATACACGCGTCCTAGAAATAGTATGTCCTCTTAGGCATGTCTTTCCCCTAATAATTTATACTAGGGATGAAGAAAGAGTTTGCTACATAAAGGTAAACTTCAACCCAGTTCACCAAACTCACTGAGGGTTGCTCATTAATGATGTTTTCCTTTAAATAAGTGGTTTAAAGTGAGCAGAGAATTGAACTCTGCTTCTCGCACCACATGTTGAGTGGCTGCCGATCCATTCACGCTATTTACTAATAAGCAGAGCTTAGGCCGGGCACGGTGGCTCCCGCCTGGAATCCCAGCACTCTGGGAGGCCAAGGCAAGAAAATCGCTTGAACCCAGGAGTGCAAGACCAGCCCGAGCAACATGGTGGACCCTCTTTCTACAAAAAGTTAGCTACACATGGTGGCACGCACCTGTAGTCCCAGGTACTCGGGAGGCCGCAGTGAGCCATGATTGTGCCATTGCACTCCAGCCTGGGTGACAGAGTCTCAAAAAAAAAGGTTGGGGGACGTATTGAAGGGTGAATGATGGAGTCGTTTGAGTTTGTTTGTAACCATCCTTTAATGCTTTTCTAGCATATTTTGTGTTTTCAATTGTTTTTTAAAGGAAGCATTCTGCCTTAACTGTAGGTTTCCAGTGGTAGCAATGGGTGTGCTGAAGTGGGTGGATTGGACTGTATCAGAACCAAGGTACTTTCAGCTGCAGACCGACCATACCCCTGTCCACCTGGCATTGCTGGATGAGGTAAGAGGGCGGAGGGCTGTTCACAGTGTACACAGTGTCTGTCTCATGCTGTTTACGTTGGTATTAACATTGCATCTATTTAGTAAGTTTAGAGGATACTCTTTTCAAAAATAGTTATTTCAGTCCTAAGTGAGGATTTTCCTCTTAAGGACCTAGCTTCATTGACTGCAGAAATTTCTTAATCTCAGTCAAGTGTTACTGGAAGCTGATGGCCCTGGCTTAGGTGTCAGGACCTTCCTCCTCAGTGATAAGCTCTTTGGTGACTGTGACAGTGCCCGGTTTCTCTGTGTGCCGAGTGTGACCACATTGCTCAGCGAAGCTCCCTCTGGCCTGTTTGTAGATCAGCACCTGCCACCAACTCCTGCACCCCCAGGTCCTGCAGCTGCTTGTTAAGCTTTTTGAGACTGAGCACTCCCAGCTGGACGTGATGGAGCAGGTGAGCAGTGCCCGTGGGGCTCGCCAGGGGGCTGGGGAGGACCCCCTCTAACCAGCTCCCTGTCCCCCTTCTGTAGCTTGAGTTGAAGAAGACACTGCTGGACAGGATGGTTCACCTGCTGAGTCGAGGTTATGTACTTCCTGTTGTCAGTTACATCCGAAAGTGTCTGGAGAAGCTGGACACTGACATTTCACTCATTCGCTATTTTGTCACTGAGGTCAGCAATGCACCGTTGGTTTCATGTTTCATACTGTTTACACTAGCACTGCCCTTTTTGGCTTAATGTAGTTCATTTTGTACCTAACTGAGAACTGTGCTTTCTGATGTAGTGATGACAATGACAGATACTCATTTACCAAAAAGCACTTCCTGCCTGCAGCAGCTGTATTACACACTTTGCCTCCATTACCACCCTGGGCATCTTAATGTTGGAGACGGGTGGTGTCACCAGGGAAGCTGGTGGGGGCGGGGAGGGATTTTTTCCAAACTGATTGCCATTTCACCCCAATGTCGGTGGATGCCCCGCACTAGTGTGCGGAAGAAGTCACCCTGTGCTCCCCCACACAGGTGCTGGACGTCATTGCTCCTCCTTATACCTCTGACTTCGTGCAACTTTTCCTCCCCATCCTGGAGAATGACAGCATCGCAGGTACCATCAAAACGGAAGGCGAGCATGACCCTGTGACGGAGTTTATAGGTGAGGCCCAGTGCCTAGCCCTTTGTTACAATAGAAAATGTCAGCTGGGCGCAGTGGCTCATGCCTGTAATCCCAGCACTTTGGGAGGCCGAGGTGGGTGGATCACCTGAGGTTGGGAGTTCAAGACCAGCCTGACCAACATGGAGAAACCCCATCTCTACTAAACATACAAAATTAGCCAGGTGTGGTGGCACACGCCTGTAATCCCAGCTACTTGGGAGGCTGAGGCAGGAGAATTGCTTACCCTGGGAGGCGGAGGTTGCATGAGGCAAGATCGCGCCATTGCACTCTTTCCTGGGCAACAAGAGCAAAACTCCATCTCAAAAAAAAAAAGAAAAAAGAGAATGTCATGTTCTACTTCCTGTTTCTAACGCAGTCACTGTTTTCCTTGTTAAAGCTCACTGCAAATCTAACTTCATCATGGTGAACTAATTTAGAGCATCCTCCAGAGCTGAAGCAGAACATTCCAGAACCAGTTGTGGAGAAACCCTTTCAAGAAGCTGTTTTAAGAGGCTCGGGCAGTTTCTTCAAAATGGGCACCATTGGGAGGAGGTGGATGACTTCTTTACAAAGGAAAATGGTAGCAGCTTCAGTGAGAAACTGCTCTTACGAACAGTCCCTTCTCTGCTGTCAATCCAGTACTGCTCTCCAATCCTGTTTTCGGTGTTCATTTCCTTCAAGGCAGGCACTGGGCTCGCATGACGCCTCAGGACAGATCCGGCCGTCAGCCGTGGGCCGCTGGGAACTCAGACACTCGGGGAACTCCTTTCAAAGCTGACCTCAGTTTTCTCACAAGAACCCAGTTAGTTGATGTTTTATTATAATTGTCTTAATTTGCTAAGGACAAGTAATAAATTTTTAAAAAGCCTTTCTGCTGGGTTGGATTGGGTCCTGATGTGACATTGTTTTTGTGTGTGAATAAGGCACGGTCAGCCTCAGTCTTGTGTGGAGCCAGATACTTTATTCATCACTTGGGCGATTTGAAATTGCCATCTCCCTCCCTCCCTCCCCAGCCCTTGATTCCAAAGTGACATAAGAAGCGGTGATGCGTCTGAACTGTTTCACCTCTCACATGCCGTATGATTGCCCACAGTGGCCAAATACAAAAGATCAAGCCCTCTACTGAAGAAAACAGGTCCCATGGTTTGCTGGGTCACAGATCACTTCTTCACCAGGTGGTTGACTGCAATCATTGTGAGGCAGAGCCATCCTGTGTGCTGTGCAAGTGTTTTAAGTCATCCCATTTTCAACCCTCAAGAACCCCCTCAGCCAGTGCTCCGTTGTCCTTGCTGTCCGATATTGATAGCCAACCCCATGCCCACCAGCCAGCCTGGCACACAGAACCATAGGATCCCCTCTGATCATGCCTCACCATGCCTTTTCTTAAACGGCTCTTCTAGTGACATAGCCTTAAACGATGGGGTCCCCAAACGTACAGAGCTCCTCGATGGCAAGGTTGTATCTGGCGCCCTTCCCATCCTTATAGGTGCTGGTCACGATCCTCAGCCAGCCTCTCTCGCCCTGTGAGAAGTGGGATCGCGCGTCAGCCCATCTGCAGCCATCCCCAGCTCCCTCTGCTGCTCTCAGCACCCTGCCCCCTGCTTTCTGCCTCCATCCCTCAGGCCAACCTTGGAGGATCCAGACAACCCGCTCAGCTGCCCCTCAGCTTTCCCATGACCCCTGTTCTGAAATACCTTTTGTGAAATATTTCACTTGGTTAACGTTTAACATGAGGGCCTCTATGCCAAAAGTGAATTCATGTAACGAAACATGTCGACTCTAGACCGGCGACGACGCCACCTACTGCTACCCCCATTAGTAGTCACCTAGTAAAAAACACATTTCATCACCTGCACGTGAACCGCCTTTCCCCCATTTCCTAATAATGAATTTCTGTGTCTTACATTATTAATGGCTAAGACTAGGCCTGGCAGTTGATTTCTCTCTCCTGGACTTTTGGCCCAACTCGAGTATTTTTGAAAAACCTACACAGTATTTTAGGGGAGCCCAAAAACCGTGATAGGAAAAAGAATGAGCTGGTTGTAAAGGAAGAAGGTGGCAGAGCTCCTCTCCAGCAGTGCTCACAGGGACTTCCCCAGGGCACCAGGCACCATCTGGAAACAGTTTTGGTCACACTAGGATTGCGGGGAGTCACCTAGTGGGTGGAGGGGCCAGGGATGCTGCTGAACAGCCAAAGTGCACAGGATGGCGGCAGCCGTGCACGACAGAGAAGGGTCTGGCCCCAAAAGCCACTGGCGAGATGGCTGAGACAGCTGGAGCAAGGAACCCTCCGTCAAGGCCCCGGTTTTCAGCTAAAAGTCAACAGAACCATTCAAGCGAGAGGAGTACCAGGATGCTTTTTTCTAGGAATGACCTTAAGAAAATGCAAACCTCTTACCCATGGTTCACCCCATGAATTCCGGACAATCCAGTACTCAGTCCCATTGCTGATGCCCCACCCAGCCACGGAAATGACATGGTTTATGTAGGTGACATCCTGGTATTCGGCATAGATGCCTCCGGTGTAGTTAGCCAGTCTTTCTGTTGCCATTATTCCACAGCTGAGAGCAAGCAGTTAAGGAATTACCACTTTAAGTTGAGAGAATTTACCATCATTAGAAATAATCTGCTATGGCCGGGCACAGTGGCTCACACCTGTAATCCCAGCAACTTGGGAGGCCGAGGCAGGTGGATCGCTTGAGTCCAGGAGTTCAAGACCAGCCTGGGCAAGATGGCAAAACCCCCACCTCTACAAAAAATACAAAAAATACAAAAATTAGCTGGGTGTGGTGGTGTGCGCCAGTAATCCCAGCTATTCGGTGGAGGGGGCTAAGGCAGGAGGATCGCTTGAGCCTGGACGGTCAAGGCTACAGTGAGCCAAGATCACACCACTGCACTCCAGCCTGGGTGACAGAGTGAGACTTTGTTTAAAAAAATAATAATAATAAAAATTAAAAATAAAAAAAAAAAACAAACTCTGATATGACGAAAAAGTTATGTAAACCCAACTCAGATAATGTATATCCGACGGTTCTGGAGAAACTTCTGTTATTCACATAGTGAATGAAACTATGTGAAACTGCCCCCAACACACTGCCCTCAGTACAGCTTGGGGGAGCGCCCCACCCGCATTCTGCACAGCCGTCCACAGGGCAGACTTGCCATCAGCTCAGCTTTACCTCTGAGAAAACGGAAGCTCTTAGAGGGGAAATGATGTGGCTGTCTCGAGCCTACTGAATACAACCGGCCAGAAGGAAAGCGGCAAAGGACGGAAACACGTGCACCTGCATGAGCCCACACTGGCGCTGTCACCCGCGGATCTCTCCTCACCCGTGGACCTCTCCTCACCTGCAAACCTCTCCTCACCCGCAAACCTCTCCTCACCCGCGGACCTCTCCTCACCCGCGGACCTCTCCTCACCCACGGACCTCTCCTCACCCGCGGACCTCTCCTCACCCGCGGACCTCTCCTCACCCACGGACCTCTCCTCACCCGCGGACCTCTCCTCACCCGCGGACCTCTCCTCACCTGATGGGACCATTTGCATAGATTTCTGCCATCATCTTCTCCCTCCCAGAGAGGGAGCCGTAGTCTCCCACTCTCCAGAGGGTGTAGTTCCGGATGGCGTGGCAGTCTTTGAATTCATTGCATGTCCCACATTGGTTGAACTTGTCACACTCTGGGGGAGAGCAAGAAAAGTCAGCATGAGGCCGTCTCCTCATTAACCCACCGACAAAGAAGCCCGCCAAGCCCACTCTCCACGCTCCTCATGCAGCCTACCACTGAGCAGCTAAGAACAGAAATCGTCTTGCCATTGGGTGCTGCTTAATGACGCTCTTCTTTCAGCTGCTGGGGAGTTATGAAAAGCCCTTCCCCAGGCCTTGGCAGAGAATGAAAGAGCCAGGCATTAATTAGCACATAGTAGGCACCCAGGAGTTCGCCTTTTTCTGTCTAATGGCTGGAGAAGAAGGACCTTTCCACAATACTTTCTGGCTGAAAATGGAGCATAATCAAATGATTGGCACTTAATAAAATGTCTCTATTGCTGGCTGGTGAATAAAGAGGCCAATACGTTGAGTAACAACAGAAAAGCATTTTCTTCTGTGCCCACGCTGAGGATACCGAAAAAAAAAAAATTCTAGTTATTTCGACCTAAGAGGTTATCAAGAATTAGGCTTTAAAAAAATAAAATAAAATAAAGAGGGCCAGGCACCTGCAATCCCAGCACTTTGGGAGGCCAAGGCAGGAGGATGGCTTGAGGCCAGGAGTCTGAGACCAGCCTGGACAACAGAGCGAGACCCTATCTCTACAGAAAAAAAAAATTTTAATTAATTAAAAAAAAAAAGAAGAAAATAAAAAGTACAGCTCTTGGTTTGCAAGCTCAGAGTCGCTGTGTTCCCACTTTTCACTCCATCCACACAGCGGCCGTCGGCCTGCCATTCGCTGCTTTGGTGTGACCTGTCATAGTTACCAGTCTGTCCGATTCTTCCCCCAGGAACATGAGCACCTTGAGGCTCGGACACTGGTTCAATTTGTCCCTTGCACACCAAGGGCCCAGTGCCCAGTACTACGGGAAAATGGTGGATTTGTGGCCACATTTTGCTAACACTACAAAGACAAGACCATTTATCGCAATCAGTTTTTTTTTTTTTTTTTTTTTTTTTTTTTTTTTTTTTTTTTGAGACTGAGTCTCACTCTGTCACCCAGGCTGGAGTTCAGTGGTATGATCCTGGCTTACTGCAAGCTCCACCTCCTGGGTTCAAGTGATCCTCCTGCCTCAGCCTCCTAAGTAGCTGGGATTACAAGCACACGCCACCACGCTCGGCTAATTTTTGTATTTTTAGTAGGGACAGGATTTCACCAGGTTGGCCAGGCTGGTCTCGAACTCCCAGTCTCAAGTGATCCGCCCACCTCAGCCTCCCAAAGCGCTGGGATTACAGGTGTGAGCCACCGCGGTCACCAGTCACACAATCACGTTTCTGATGAGCTCCATCTGCTCCTGTCAGGCTGGGTGGGGTCGAGGGGCCTGGCCTCGGCTGGGTGAGAGCAGTTGGGGGTGGAGTGGGGTGGGCGTGGCCCTGGAGACCACCTGATACCCGCTTCCTGCTTCCAGAGCCGTCTGACCGCCCTTCCCTCTGTGCCTTCATCTGTCCCCCTTCTCAAAGGACTCAGTCAGTCCAGGAGAATTCTTTCTGGCTGAACAATAAGGCCTGAGAGGCAAGGCAAGGGAGCCCCGTTGGCAGAGGGTGGTGCCCAGAGGACCTTGTGCCACGTCAGAGTGCGCAGGGCGCTGGGGCCAGCCTATATAGCCTGGGGCAGGGGGGAAACAGCAAAGCAAGCAGCAGCCGTTGGCCTTTCCCAGCTCTCTGCTCTGACTGTGAGGGAGATCTGAGTCAGGTGGCTTAAAACTACCAATTATGGCTGGGCGCGGTGGCTCATGCCTATAATCCCAGCACTTTGGGAGGCCGAGGTGGGCGGATCACCTGAGGTCGGGAGTTTGAGACCAGCCTGACCAACATGGAGAAACCCCGTCTCTACTAAAAAATACAAAATTAGCCAGGTGTGGTGGCACATGCCTGTAATCCCAGCTACTCGGGAGGCTGAGGCAGGAGAATCACTCAAACCCGGGAGGCTGAGTTTGCAGTGAGCAGAGACCGTGCCATTGCACTCCAGCCTGGGCAACAAGAGCGAAACTCCATCTCAAAAACAAACAAAACCTACCAATTACGGGATTAGGGTCTGGGCTTTCCTTTCCTTCTGTTTCCAACGGGAGCAGCCTGAAAGGAATGCCAGCTACAGGGATTCCAGGCTAGCTTGGATCTGCTCATCCACATAGCACCCCCTTGGCCGCAGACACACCTGAATGTGGGGGACCTGGGCCCTGGGTCGCCAGAACAGGAACCAAGCCAATGCCTGCTTCCAGCTTGGGGCAGCACCTCCCCACCTGCTCTCCACCAAAGCTCCTGGAAAATGAACTCTCCCTCCACAAAGCCCCCTACACCTCTCCCCTACAAAGGCCCAAAAAGCCACCAACATGCCAGCATGTCAGAACCCAAACACCATATCCAGGCCCAGCCAAAGGGGCACAGGAGCAAGACACTTCCACAAGGCTGGAGACATGGAGACAGGAATTTTTTTTGAGACGTAGTCGTGCTCTGTCACCCAGGCTAGAGTGCAGTGGCGTGATCTTGGCTCACTGCAACCGCTGCCTCCCGGGTCAAGCGATGCTCCTGCCTCAGCTGCCTGAATAGCTGGGATTACAGGCGTGCACCACCATACCCGGCTAATTTTTGTGTTTTTAGTAGGGAAAGGATTGGCCGTGTTGGCCAGGCTGGTCTTGAACTTCTGACCTCAAGTGATCTGCCTGTCTTGGCTTCCCAAAGTGCTGAGATTACAGGTGTGAGCCACCGCGCATGGCCAAGGATGCTCTTCAGCCCACTCCTGCATCAGGCTTTTTCGCTGACCTTCTCAGCAGGGACTACGGGGTCCAGTTTTCTGGTCCCCAGCCCAAGCAGGTGCACGGTAGCAGAGGGGCTTCTGCAGGGAGAGGCTGGAGCAGGTGCTGTGAACACTGCCCCTCACGGTCAAGAGCATCAGTGCCCCTGGGGGCTGCAACCCTGCCCTCCCGCAGCTCCCCAGCCACCAGCCAATGTGAGGAGCGCGGGATTGGGCTGGGCCCCCAGCCACGAGTCCCCGTGGAAGATGGCGTAGAGGGCGGGAGGGTGAGGTGGGGGCGTGGGCAGCAGCCTACCCTGGTCCTTGGCCTGGTAGTTGTTGCAGGTCTCGTCGGGGATGCCGTGTCGGTGGGCATAGTCCCACACGGGCAGGTCATTGCCCCCTTCACAGGAGCCAGCATTAGCACAGTCGAGGACGTGCTGCACGGACAGGAGGGTGGAGGGCCACGCTCCCTTCCTCTTGATGTTGATCCGATCTGCAACAGTCAGCACCTGCCAGTCAGCACTCAGCCGCCCTCCACCCACTTCCCCAAATGGGCCTGGATGCCTGGGGTGGGATGCAGGCTCTGCCCAGCCTGGCCTGCCTTCGGCTCTGCCCAGCTGCCTGTGTCTCCCTCTCCCTGCTGACCTCTTCACGGAGGTCTCTGCTCAGACGTCGCTCTGCAGAGAGTGCCCTGGCCTTCTTTGGGCACTGTCCTGTCTGCCACACCTCCTACTACAAATGCCACGACAGCAGGGCCAGGGCCAGGCAGTCACCAGCCTCTGGCCCTGCAGACACCAGAGAAGTGCCTGCTGAATGTAGGGCTGAATGGACAGAGACTCTGCCACCCATGCCAAGTGGGCCACGCCCCAAAGCCAGCCAGGAGAAACCGTCCCTGCCCTCGTGGACAGGGGGCCAAAGCGTCAGCTCTGTAAACGAGTATAGCCCAGGGAGCTGCATGAGCCCCAGTGAGGGGCCAGATGCAGTACCAAGGGCTGGGGAAGGCCAGCAGGGACCCAGCTCTGAAGGCACGGGGGGATGCAGAGGGCTCCCAGTGGCTGGCTGACCATGCCCTCACTGCCCAGGTGCCTGGGCTCTGAATCTCAAGGTGCAGCCAAGGACAGGAGAGGTTGGTCACCAAGGGACCTGCTTCCCTTCTCATGCACAAATGCAATAAAACAGATCCTACAAAGAAACCCAGGCCCTCATTCAGGGTCATCTCACTCTCTGCCCTCCCAGGACAATGACTTCACAGCCACACACCCCTGCACCTGCCTCAGGCCTCATCTCCTGACCCTACCTCCAAGTCAGAACCCTTCTGGCAGCCTCACCTGTCCCTCCCCCAGGGCACAGTGAGCAGGGGGTTCCTCTGCCCATTGGCAGCCCCCTCTGGGCCTGCACATCCCCTCCATCTCCTGTTACCTTCCAGACTTTCCCACACTGCCCCACAGTCTGCTCTTCCACCTGGCCTCCTCCCGGTCGCCCAGCCAGGGGCCTTCTGGAACTGACCCCGCTCTGGTGACTTTGCTTCACACATCACTGAAAAGTCCCAAAGCGGACCTCCATCCTGCCGCCACCCAGCCTGCCCATGCTCTGCACCCCAAACGCTCTTCCTGGAGCAGCCAGTGGCTGGTTTGTCCCCTCCCACCCGACCAAGCCACCTTAGGTTCCATCCTGTTTCCTCCCGAGGACTTGGCTCCCTCCAGCTCTCCTCCTCCCCTCCCCCTTGTCAGCCACGCCCCCTCTAAGCAGATCTGCACACCTCAGACCTGCCTTTCTCACAACACCAGCGTGAGCCCCCGGCCCCTCCCACTCACTGTCATGGTTTTCTGCTTTACTCAATGGTTTGAGACAGTGCCCTGACCTCTACTGCCCCGCTCCTCTTCAGCCCTTTCTCTCTTGCTAATGGCCACTTCTCCATCATCCGAGCCGACCACTCTCCGGCAACAGTCAGCACAGTGGTCGCTCCATCCTTCAGGAAGTACCTCCTGCCTGGGCTTCTGGGGTTCCACTTGGCAGTGCAGGGTATCCCATGGCCTGCCCGGAGCCCTTCCCTTCTCTGCCCAACCCAACCTGGCGACAGCAGTCCTGGCCGAGGCAGAGCTCGGATGGATGAGCAGTTTCAGTTCTCGCCTCTCCGTCCACGCCTGCCTGAAGCATCTGGACCCAGCCTAACCACCTCATGAGGTGTGCACAAGCTTTTCCCATGGCCAGACTCAATCCTTCATCCCACCAGCCCCATCCGGCAATGGGCTTATTACTCACACCCAACTGTGAGCTGACACAAGTGTCCTGAATACGTTTAACGCAGACCAGGCCAAGCTAGGGTGTGCAGGAAGTTGGGTGTGTCAAATGCATTCTCCACTTACGGCGTTTTCAACTTACGATGGGGTTGTCGGGACATGACCCCACTGTTAAGTCAAGGAGCATCTGTGACCGTGCAAAGCACACAGTGCCAAGAAGAAGAATCAAATGGGGAGATAATTCAGGAAGTGGGGTGTCATATGCGTACGGTGGCTGAGGAAGACCCCGCTGAGGTGACATCCATAGGAGGGAGGGACCTCAGGGAGAGAGGAGGTGCCTGGCGGGAGAAGCTACCACCCCGCTCCACCCTCGGTAGGAGCAGGGGAGCAAGAGGGGTCCTGGGAGGGAGCCCGATGGTGAAGGCTCTTGAAGACCAGAGGGTTCTGTCTTTTATCTGAGTGCCATCCTGAGAGGGTTTCAAGCCAAAGAACATGATCTGATGGGTTTTCACAGGCTCACTGTGGCCAGAGGGGCAGAGGCCAGGAGACCAGTGAGGGCAGTTGGCAGCGGGGCGGTGTGGTTACACCTGGAGGAGGAGGTGGGCGGTGCGTGATTTCTGCATCTGCTTCAAAGGTAGAACCGACAAGACTTGTGGGTGGATTATATGAGGGACAGAAAACAGAGGAGTCGTGTGCCAGTCCAGGCTTTTGCCTGCATAGCCGGAAGGACAGCCAGGGAGGACTGGGGAAGAAATGGGCTCTCGGGTCACAGCGGTGGAAGGAGCCATCCAGACCTCAAGGTCTGAGGCTGGAGGCGTCAGGTGCCTGGGCCAGCGGGCAAGTGGGCAGGCAGAAGAAAAAGTGAGTTCAGGTGAAGAGTTGGTCCTAGGGTAGCTGACACTCAGAACTCTGAGGAGACAGCTGTGGAGAGGGGAAGGATGGGCCAGGGAGGTGCAGGCAGGGAGTGTGGTGCAGGAGAGGGAAGCATCTTGGGGAGACGTGATCAGGAGAATGCTTCACAGTGGGCCCCAGGTAGCTGTGGCAAGAACAGTGCTGGTGGAGTGGCAGAGGTGGGACTGAGGCTGGAGTGGGTTCAAGGGTAGAGAAGAGGAAGTAGAGGGACTCCAGATTTCCCCAGGGAGCCAGCAATTGGGGCGGGGTGGGACCGGGGGCTTTGTGTTCCTTTGTTCCAGGTGGGAGAGCTTATCTGAGTGGGAAGGGATGGGCTCAGCGAGGGGTCAAGCCATTTGATCCTAGGGGAGAGGAGGGAAGACAAATGGAGGACCTGCCGCCTTGGCTGGCAGATGGCCAGGGCCCCGTGGAAGTCCCCTTCTGGTGGCTTCTATTCCTCAGTGAGAGGACGCAAGGGCCTGGGTCTGGGTGCACTGAGAAGGAGGTTTCAGGAGAAAGTGGGGTGAAGCAGTCATCCGCCCAGAGAGAGAGTCCCCTGGGGAAATGCAGCAGGGCTGACCCCTGGCCAGGGTCCCACACCCACCTGAAAGCCATCTCCTTCCTACCTGCAGTCCTTCGCAGACGCACATCTTGTCACCTGACTCCCTCTCAAAGAGTTCAAGGCTTCCCACAGGCCCCTGGTGATCTTTCTATCCTCCCCTCACCCTCACCCCACCCTCAAAGCCTCTTTCACTTCCTCAGCAGGTGCCAGGCCTGGGCACTTCCCCTGGACTCTGCCTAGTCCTCTGCCTCTAGCCCTCTAGCTGGGCTGCCTGTAGCCCCACCCACACCCTGCAGCCCGCCCAAGGTCTCCCAGACCTTCCAGCTCCATCCACATCAAAGGGGACTTTGAGCGGTCAGAAGTGTGTTCCAGCCCCCGGGGGAGGTGCCACAGATGCCGCAGCTTCAGTTTGCTGGCTTCGGGGTCCAGACCCTACCCCCAGAGCGAGAACCCCTCATTCACAAGAGAGAGCCCATCAGACATCCTGGCACAAAGCCCAGGCTTCCGGGCTCAAATCTCAGCTGTCACTCACACTACGCTCAAGCCTCCCAATCTCTCTGCAAAAAGCTTGTTTC
The DNA here is from genome assembly GCF_003255815.1 of Theropithecus gelada. Lineage (NCBI taxonomy): Eukaryota > Metazoa > Chordata > Mammalia > Primates > Cercopithecidae > Theropithecus > Theropithecus gelada. Next base: position 43,601,375 of record NC_037678.1, on the reverse strand, counting down.
CTCATCTGCAAACTGAAAGCAATCATGGCATTGAGGAGGCGTCAGTGAGATGGAGCACACACAAGCGCGTGTCCCCCAGCTTTGGCCCACAGCGGCAGCCACACTGGAGTCGATCTTTTTCACATGGGTGTACAGCAGGCCTGGCCCATGAGGACCAACGCCAGCGAGGAGGCAGCAGCACTACAGCGCTCATGGGCCAAACTCCCAGCCCACGCAAGTCCCATCTCCAGGGGAAATCCAGGCTCCTGGACCCTGTGCTGTGACTGGAGAGGGGATAGCAGAGTCCCTCCCAAATGCTGTGGGGTGGGCCTGGGGCTGGTTTGCAGCTGTCTCTTCTCCTGCCTTCTCTCCCAAAGCAGGGCACAGCAGCCTCGTTGATAGGGTGGGCCTCAGCCTCCGCTTCCTCTTTGCTGAGAGCCTTCCTACCCCACTGCAGCCAAAAGCCTAAGATAGAAACCCACCAGGCTGGGGGTAGTGACCAGGTTAGGCCATGGGCTGTAGCCAACAAGCCTCACCCAATATTCCAAGCCCAGGACAGGTTTTCATCTGTGCTGAGAAGTAGTTTACTTCTGTGTCCTCAAATACAGCCTGGGGACTCTGATTTTGCATTTCTGTTTCTATCCCAATGGCTGAGGTCACAAGCTTTGGGGGAAGAGAGGGCACCTGGCAGTCACTTGTCACTGGGCTTCAGTCCTAGTCCTGCCTATCGCCCAAAGGCCCCAGAACGACCCAGCTTGGGTCACCTCAGCAGAGGGCAAAGGCCTGCGCCCCTCGGCCTTAGCCCCCCAGCCCAGGCTGACCTGGCCTTGAATCACAGGCCCCTGGAATCGCGGGCTGAGCTGCCTGGGCTGATAAAGAGGCAGCCGGAATGGGCTTTCCTGGCCCACAGTCAAAGGGCGGCCACTCACCCGCCATAGCGCTGGTGCTGGCGTGAGCCCAGCAGGAGCCGCAGTACTGGGGGATGTGCTGGTTCCGGGTGATGCTGGCATAGTTGACACCATTCACGTTGCGCCAGTCCCAGCTCTTGGGCAGATCCGCTGGGGACAGGTACTCATGAGGCCGGGGGTATGTGCTGAGAAGAGACCATTCCTACCCAGATCAGTGCTGGGGCCCCGGGGGGCCATGAGCCCAGGAAGCCCTGGGTAGGGCCCTCCCGCCCTTCCCAACACCTGAGGGCATGGAAGTGAGGCTACAGTCACCAGAGGTGAGCCAGGTGTGGGCCCACCTCACACTAGGAGGCCCCAGCGCTCTCAGAATGTGAAGGAGGCAGGGCACCCCCGAAAGGAGGGAATCGGGGTGCTCCCCCAGCCATGCCACGCCATGAGGGCTACCCCCAGAGGCCGAGGAGGTGGGGCTGGCCTGACTTTCTGGCCAGGTGGGGCTTGTCCAACCCCACAAACATCAGGGCTCACCCTGGATGTGGAAGAGAAGGAGCGACCCCCAAAATGAAGCGGCTGGATCTGACCTTCCAAGGCCTGGTGGCGAGGCCCCCAGGAGGCAGAGCGCGCATCTGGCCCGGGAGATGGGCCTCCCGTCCCGCCAAGGCTGCCTCCCCGCCGGCGCCCACCTGCGCCCCAGCGGAGCCAACCAGTCCCCCCGCAGAGGCCGGTAGCAGGTCTGTCCCGGGCGGAAGTAGAGGCCGCCCTGCGCCGCGCCTGTCAGCAGCACGAGCAGCAGCAGCGGTCGCCACCCTGGCCCGCGCCTCGCCATGGCCCCACGCCGGCTCCTGGGTCCTGCTCCGGATCCTGCTCCGAGTCCCAGATCCCTCGCCGGCTCCCGCTCTGGATCCCGTCCCGACCTCGGCCTCGGCCCCGCACCCGGCCGACCCCGCACTTTGGGCCCCTGCCCCGCCCGGCCCTTAAGGCTGCGGCGGCCGGGCCGGGACACTCCCCCGGGGCGGGGCTGTCCCATCGCGGCTCCTGCCCCGCCCGGTGACCCCTGTCCGCCCCGCCCGGCGCCGCGCCCCGCTCCCTCCCTGGCTCCGGGGTGCCTGAACTCGCGGGCCAGGCGCGAGGTCACCGGGCAGACCCCAGGCCGGACCCCGCCGCCGGCCGCCGCGGGCTAGTGACTGCCCTGAGCGCGGGACTGTCCAACTGGACCTCTTTGCCGGGGTTCCTGGCTTCGGGGTGGGGGGCCGCAGGCTCATGGGACCCCTTGACCCTGCGTTCCTGGGGCCCTGAGCCCTGGAGAGAGGCCCCAGCTTCACATCTGGGCTCAGGCCTCCCCTAGGAAGGCACCCGGGGATGCGGCCACCGCCCCCACAGAAGGGTGCCAGCGCCTGGCTTTCTAAACCCCTTTTCCCAAAGGCCCAGGCCCTTTCGGAGGGACGGTTCCCTTTTGCAGAGAAAGAAGGAGGGATCTTTCTAGAAGATGCCCCAAAGGAAAATTCCACTTGGCGCATGCATCAGGAGTTCTACAATGTGACTTCCAAAGATGTCTGAAAAGGTTTTCTGCTAACAAAACTCTTCTTAGTCAAATGAGGAACCAAAAGCAGAAGTGGCCCCCCAGGACGTGGTTTTGTAACTAGAGGAGGGCTCTCGCTCCCTGCGGCCCCTCTGAGTGCTTGTCATGGCCTTCGGGCCCACACCATGGCCTCCTTCTCTGGTAAGAACAGGGCCCGGCATTGTGGGCTTGGGCCTGACAGGCCCTTGCTGGGGGCCCTTGGCACAGGGCCCTCAGATGAGCTTGCCCAACTCTCTTCATACTCAGTGGCACTCACCACATTCCGAGGGTGCCACGTGGGCAAGGGGAAGTCACAGCAGCTGCCGCCTGACTTCCAGCAGCTTCCATGACCATTCCCGGAAGCACTGAGGTGGCCATGGAATCCCCCTATGACTGTCTGAGCGGAGAGCAAGGCTTGGAGAGCTGCTTCGTCAGCCCAGAAGTTTCGGTCCTTGTTCTCCAAAAAGTGGTCACTGAGGCAAAATGTGGACCCGGGGCTCTATCTACTGACATGCTTCTTATTTGTTTGGCAAGTTGCTCATGGAAACCATTAGTGTCCATCAGTCATCAGAAGGTGGGGTGGGGTGGCCATCCTGAGAGAAGCCCCCCAAGGCTGAGCTGGCGGTGGGGGTGGAAGCCAGGCCTCCCAACCTCTGGGCATAAAAGGAGTGGAAAGAGAATTGCCAATAGGGGGCTTTCTTCCCCTCATGTCAACTCTCTGGCCTCCCTGACTACAGGAGCTGGGTCCTTGTGAGGAAGAAATCCAGACACAGCTGCCCCTGCCGGGTCATCAGGTGGCATCTACCAAAGTGGCCGGTTTTTGGCCTCTTCTAAAGAAAAAGCTAAGAACTCACAAAATTTTGCGGGAAGAGACCTTGTGCCCCTCCCTCCAAGTACCCATAGACTGTTATGATCCAGGTGCTATGAAGTCCAATAGCACATTCTACAGCCTAAGGAACAAGCCTGGAGACGGGAGGGCCCCTTGTGCTTGGCCTCTGATGCCTGAGCTGTGATGTCCTGGGCCCTCATCCCTGAATCTGGGTGAAAAGGCACCCAAGGTGTAAGCTTCTCTTTCCTGTAGCATGGGGAGAGCTGGGGTGCTCTGAAGATGCTCCGAGACTCTCCCAGCAGGTCCAGCGCATGTACAAGGTATCAAGACAGGCAGGTCCAGCAAGGCAGGCACACGGACCCCTGCAGTCACATGGGGCCCCAAGTCCTGAAGTGTAATGCACAGCTGAACAAGGGCCTCTCCAGGTTCACTGTGCCCTGGGCCCCGCAAATTATGTAGCTGGGTCTGATGACAGCAGCCTCACCTGCTCCATCACAAGTCCTGTACATCACCTGCTTTCAGCCCAGAGCCTCTGGCAAATCAAACTCACAAACAAGGGGTAGGAGGAGGGGTGAGACAGTCAGGGAGGGAATAAACATTCACAGTTCTGCTCCCGACTATGCTGGCACAAGGCTTAGTTTATCTGGGGAGTTCCAAAGAGGAGACTCTCCGGATTTACCCTATTGAAAGTTGGTTAAAGGGAAGGATATTTTTAGGCTGGTAACAAAAAGGACGTCCAAATTTGACAAGTTGTGGCCCCTGGGTTTCCCTAACATAGAAGCAATTCAAGATCAGAATCCGATGGAAGAACAGGGCAGGAAGAGAGGGAGGGAGTCCATTCATTTGAAATCATCACCTCCCCTCCCCTCCCCCCGCTTCCCCTTTTTTTCTTTTTCTTTTTCTTTTTCTTTTTGTTACAGTCTCGCTCTGTTGCCTGGGTGAGTGCAATGGAGCAATCTCGGCTCACTGCAACCTCCGCCTCCTGGGTTCACGCGATTCTCCTGCCTCAGCCTCCCAAGTAGCTGGGATTACAGGCGCACACCACCACACCTGGCTAACTTTTTGTATTTTTAGTAGAGACAGGGTTTCACTATGTTGACCAGACTGGTCTTGAGCTCCTGACCTCGAGATCCTCCCGCCTCGGCCTCCCAAAGTGCTGGGATTACAGGTGTGAGCCACCGCGCCTGGCCTAAAATCATTTTCAACCCAAGAAGGAAGGAAGGGGCCTGATGAGACTTACCTCTTCAGCGCCTTCTGATGGGTCCAACACAGCAAACCAAGCAGAGACAGGGCTCCTCATCTCTGAACCTGGTCCTGGTCGAGTGGATGAATGCATGGCTGCCACACTGCTCCGAGAAGCTGGTGGGCTGTGTCACTTTGGCGGTTACTAAAATTGTGCAGCAGAGGATCCTAAATAGGTTGGGTTTTTTTGGTTTTGGGGTTTTTGTTTGTTGTTTTTGTTTTCCCCTTAACTTGATGCAAGATCTTAAACATGTTCCTTGTGGGGGCGGGGCTGGCGATGGCCACAAACCCCCCAAACTCAAATTCCAGTGCTGCTATTAGTGAAGGATGTTTAGCCGGAGGAGTTCTCTGAAGGGCACGCAGATAAAGCCGGGAGGTGTCTGGGACTGGAAAAAGAGGAGGAGCACATTGGGAACCTGATAGACAGGCCACCCCAGCCGTTTCTTGCTGGGGACTGCTTGCTGGGGGTTGAGTTTAGCCCCAGAGCTGTGTCTCTCTCTCTTCAAAGCAGACTCACCTGCAGAGCAGTCTGGGGACTCTTGGAAACTGGAAAGGTGTGTTTCCTCCTGAGTTGGCTGCAGGTGCCTGCAAGGTGGTTTTGTGGATACTGACTCATCTTCTCATCTGGGCCGGGATCCGAGGAGGCTTGGGGCAGGGCACTTGGACCTTCCTACCTCTGAGGCCCTACTTGCCTAAGCATTGCTTCTAGCAGCCCTTTATAAGCAGTTGTGTGCCACCACCTTCCAGCTTGGGGGCAGAATTGAGTAGGTAGTTAGAGCGAGGCATCTCCCCTGAAACCACTTTGCCTGGAAAGCTGGGCACCTGTCCTGGGTTTTCCTCCCTGGAGGTAACGGAGTCATTCCTGCTCCCAGTGGTGCCTGAGGACAGAGGGCTGAGCCAACGACATTCTAGAGGACTCTGCAGCCCCATTTGATCCTTTGCACAACGCTGTGGGTGGGGGTGGGGGTGGGGAGGCAGATGCTATTACTCCATTCTACTGGTGAAAAGACTGAGCCTCTGGAGATGTCAGGAAACCTACGCTCAGCATGAGGCTCCTGGGTGGCAGGTTCGAATCCAGTCCCTTTTTTTTTTTTTTTTTTTTTAACCCTATGAATTCTCCTGGAAAACACATGATCCAAGGCCACAGACACAAAAGCCTATTCATTTCTAAAAATAAGGCTGAGTTTTCTCCTCATTATGATAAAGATCAGCACTCAGGCCAGGGCTGGCCCACCTTCCCAACCTGGCGGAGGAGAACACGGATGAGTTTTAACTGACTGTGGAATGGCCTCGAAATCCTTTTTCTCCTTCTCCCTTTGTGCCATATTGTCTGGCTCCCACCCCGGCAAGCTGCAGATATTTCCTATTATTCCACATTCCTGAGTTTAGCCACATCCTGGATACCGGCATTTGTTTGGGTGGATGCCGACAATGCTCGCTAGGCTAGGCTGGTTTTGCAGGGCACAACGGTTCCCTCACTGGCTACAGGAGTTGCTCTTGATCCACTTGGTCAACGGGTCAGAGGCACTCGCTAACAGCCAGATATCTCTGCAGTGAGGGTCTTCAGATAGGGTGGGTCAGGTTTGCAATCTACCATGCCACTGTCCCCAGGCACCACCATGCGTCACATCCTGGCCTGGTTGTGTTATGGGAAAGGGGATCCCAACCCAGACCCCAAGAGAGGGTTCTTGGACCTCATGCAAGAAGGAATTCGGGGAAAGTCCATAAAGTGAAAGCAAGTTTATTAAGAAAGCAAAGGAATGAAAGAATGGCTACTTCACAGGCAGAGCAGCAGCATGGGAAGCTCAGCTTTTTATACTTACTGTTACTTCTTGAGTATACACTAAACAAGGGGTGGACTATTCATGAGTTTTTTGGAAAGGGGTGGGCAATTCCAGGAACTGAGGTTCCTCCCCTTTTTAGACCATACAGGGTAACTTCCTGACGCTGCCATGGCGTCTGTAAACTGTCATGGTGCTGGTAGGAGTTTCTCTTAGCATGCTAATGCATTATAATTAGCATATAATGAGCAGTGAGGACAACCAGAGGCCACTTTCATCGCCATCTTGGATTTGGTGGGTTTTGGCTGGCTTCTGTATCACATCCTTTTATCACAAGGTCTTTTTTTTTTTTGTCTTGTTGTTTTGTTTTGAGACAGAGTTTCGCTGTTGTTACCCAGGCTGGAGGGCAATGGCGCAATTTTGGCTCACTGCAACTTCTGCCTCCTGGGGTCAAGTGATTCTCCTGCCTTAGCCTCCCGAGTAGCTGGGATTGATTACAGGCGCCTGCTACCATGCGTGGCTCATTTTTTGGCTTTTTTTTAGTAGAGATGGGGTTTCACCATGTTGGCCAGGCTGGTCTCGAACTCCTGACCTCAGGTGTTCCACCTGCCTCAGCCTCCCAAAGTGCTGGGATTACAGGCCTGAGCCACGGCACCTGGCCTTTCAGCAAGGTCCTGGTGACCTGTACCTTGTGCCGACCTCCTATCTCTTCCTGTGACGTAGAATGCCTAATCCAGGGAATGCAGTCCAGTAGGTCTCAGCCTTATTTTACCCAGTCTATATTCAAGATGGAGTCGCTCTGGTTCAAACGCCTCTAACAGTTGCACAGTGACTGGTGGCGCACACTTGCTTAAGTGTGGATGTGGCTCGTTGGGCTGACATTGATGAGGGCAGCCTCATCAGCATCACCTTTGGGGCACGCCCTGTGCAGCACAGCATGTAACAGACACAGCCCACCCATGAACTCACCAGGAAGTCTTTCAAAGGGGCACTCAGTGACTATTTACCCGATTGAATTTGTTTGCCCTCTAAAGTTAGGCTGTCAGCAAATACTTGTTGAGCACCTAGTATGTGCAGGCTTCTGTTTTCTTCCCCGGGGATTCCGCAGTGAACAAAGTCCCTGTCTGCAAGGACTTACGTGTTCTGCATAAGGGAACATGTGGAAAAGTAAAATGCTCAGGAGGTAGGAAGTGCTTGGAAACAGTTAAAATGGGGAACAGGAGAGACTGGGGGCGGTCTCTGGAGAAGTCTGGTCTGGGACCATTCTTTTAGGTATCCAGTGAGTTGGGATTGAATAATGAGACAGCCATGGAAGGTGCTGGAAGGAGACTCAGCAGAAGACTGTCTGCAGAGGCCTGAGAATGTGAGTGCATTGGGTAAGTGTGTGATGCACTGGGGAAAGCCTGTGGGGAGGCCATGGACAGGTGGGCTCAGCCTCCAAGCTGCAGGGACCATGCGGACACTCAGGCCAGCTTCACACGGCCAGCCCACCTCTCCCCTTCCCTCCCGCTTCTGCCATCTGACAGAGGTTCTGCTGGCTTCCTTCTTCCTTCATCCCCCACCTAATTTCCCTGTCTAGCGGGTTTCCCATCCCTGCCTCATGGGGCGTGTGCATTTTGGAAGATGTGAAGGCACATATCAACCTTCCTTTTGTAAGAGGTTTGGGTTTTCTCCCGGTTGCCACTGGCTTTCCAGGAGGGCAGTGGCTGAGAGCTGATTTCTGTTTGTAAGATCCCTCTGGTGGCTGTGGGAAGGATGCTGTGAGTGGAGACAGCCGTGGGACAGGAAGGGCCCTGGAGGGGAGAGCCACAGGTGATGGATGAGGAATGCTGCTGGAGAGAAGGGGAGAGTAGATGCATCAGGACACCCACCTGGGAGCAGGGCTTGCAGGAAGCAGTTACAGAGTGAGGAGCAGGGGACGTGAGCACCCCGGGCTCCTGGAGCCTGCCTCTTGACCCCTTGAATTGTACCCCTGGATGTAGGTGTCTGAAGACCTGCAATCTATTTCTGGTTCTGCCACATTATCCTGAGACTTGAACATGTCAATTCCTCTCTGAGCCTTAGTTTCTTCTACAATGTGGTGAGAACCATCACTCAGCTCGAAGGTGGTGGTGTCATGCAGGCTACACGAGGGAGCACGTGGGAGACGGCGGCGGCAGAGAAACTGGTTAAGACCGGCAGAGTGGGAGGCTAGTGCTGCTTTCACCCTCTAAGTCCCTGGAGGGCAGGGCCCATATTTTCTACTTTTCTGAGGTCCCTCAAAACTCATACATCAGAGATTTCTTGGACAAACATTGGGCTTGAAGAAGTATATATTTTTGTTCGATTTCAGCTCCGGGTGCTGACCCATTTTATGCTTATCTCTGTTCATGCCACAGAACATCGCCTATCACTAGCTGCAACTTCAGGAGACAGGAAAGATCCAAGTGAGAAGGTTCGTGTGTCCATGTCTTCGATCTCTGCAGCAGTTCAGGGGAAGTGATGGTGGGGTGTGTGTGTGTGCACGCGCGCGTGTGTGTTTGCAGTTCAGGGGAAGTGGTGGGGTGTGTGTGTGTGCGCGCGCGTGTGTGTTTGCAGTTCAGGGGAAGTGGTGTGTGTGTGTGTGCGCGCGCGCGTGTGTTTGCAGTTCAGGGGAAGTGATGGTGGTGTGTCTGTGTGTGTGCACGCACGTGTGTGTTTGCAGTTCAGGTGTGTGTGTGTGTGCGCGCGCGCGTGTGTTTGCAGTTCAGGGGAAGTGATGGTGCGTGTGCGCGCGTGCGTGTTTTCTCTTGTACATCAGAGGCGCCGCAGCCTGCACGCGGTTCACCAGTGCACCCAGAGAGACAGCAAGGTGTTTCCAGCCTCTGGGCTTGGGGGCTGGACAGGCATGAGGAGCAGCCAGAGTCTGCCTGGTACAGGAACCATGAGCATCTCAGCTGTGGGGGAAGAAGGTTAACACTCCTGGCTCAGCGAACACCAGCAATGTCCTCCTAGTCCCTCTCCTCTTGTAGTTAGTGATTCATCCTCCTAGAACTTTCTTTTCCAGTAAGAGAACACACACCGAGGCAGGGTACAAGAAAGTGGAGCTCAGCTCCTCTGGCGGCCTGCCCACACCCGCTGAGTCACTCATAATGGCCCCTCAGATGTCATTTTCTTGCTAAGACATTTGGAATAATTTCTGGTTCTAAATCACACGCAAACAGTATAATTCAACAATCTTCCCTGAGTTATTCAGGGAACTTCAATGCACTCAGAAGTGGAAGATCGGGGCGGATGAAATCAATGAGTTCTCTGAGTGCTCTGTTTTTCTCTGAATTCTATTTCATTTGCCAAATGGAGGGTGGGGGCAGCTCCATCTGACCCCTGGGGGATAACTCCTGGGGGAAGTCTGGAAGCAGCCGATTCAGGGTTTCTGGGTGACACTGGTTTTTCTTATCTTCCTGGTTCTATTCCTGTAACAGACCCAAGTGTCATGCAGGAAAAGGCTTGCTGCCATGGAGCCTTCTGGGGACTGCTGTGACAGGCCACTGGAAGAGAGGGTTTCAAGCTCAGGGCTGGGCTGGTCCCGGCTGGGAATCTCAGTGTTGTGGGCCATGGGCGTCCTCACCACATTTGCTGGGAGGAAGCTCCTGCCCTCCGCCCTCTGGGACAATGCTTGCTGATCTCACCTGAATGCAGTCACTGCTAACCTGCCTTGGTCACAGCCCTTTGTTGTGGGGCAGAAAACAACTTTGTCACTCATCACAGTGGCCACTGTTAGTCACTTGCTGCAGTTCAGGACTGGGGGCGGTCACCTTCACCTGGCAAAACAGACCTTGGGGTCGTGCCGGCATCTCCAGGGGCACTGTTCGCCTATGTCCTGCACAGGGCCCGCTTCTACCAGTCCGAGGGCAAGGCAGACTGTATTCCCCACCTCATTGCTGGCACTAAGTTGGCACTCAGAGGAGAGCTGTTTCCTCTGGGGAGCAGGTACCTTCAGAAATAAGGACGAGAGAGTTGAGACGGGATGCACGGCTTTCCAGACCCGCTGCCTTTCGTGCCACTCTGTTCTGCCCAGACATTTTCAATTGAGACAAGCCCCGATGCCCGCGGCCATGTCAGGTCTGCCGCATGGTAGGTGCTCCGTCTGTAGGTGTGGAATGCATGGGCCTGTCTGCACCAAGAGCCGCATCTCCCCCTCCCACCCTGTGAAGCCCACTTGAAAACCACCACCGTCAGCTACATGTTAGGGGGCAGCCCTGGCAGGCCCATTCCTCACACCGACTTGTGATGCGGGAACTTTTATTTCATTTTTCATGTGAAAAAATTCAGGTTTAGGGCGAAGATGAGCCCCTGGGTGGTGGAGCTGCCACTCCGCCCCTCACCCTCTCACAGCCCAGCGTCCAAAGCTCAGCGCTTGCCTGGCCTGAATAAACATGGCCGGCGATACAGGAATCAAAGCAAACAGGGCTTCTCTCTCTTTCCTCCTTTTTGCCAACTGCCCCATTAACAGAAAAACCTTTTAAGCGCCCACCTGGAAACCTGGCTTTTTCCCCTCCCTAAGCAAACTGAGATGGCCAAGAGGAATGTGCTGCAGTGCGGAGGGTGGGCGGAGGACCCCAGCACCCTGGATCCTGCTCACATGGCAAAGAATGAACACAGGCAGATCAGAAATGCCCCTTGGGCCCAGTCCCGTGGTCCCTGCAGCGAGGCGGTTTGTGGCCAACAGGGGCTCCTTTCAGGAGCTGGGCCACAGAAGGCCGCGGCTGCCCACTGGTCACACCTTCCCATAATAGCTCACTACGGTTATTCCATCTAGTCTGTCCCCAAACATCCAGGTTTCATGGAGCAGTTTATACCTTCAGCCTAGACCACCTCTTACAGAATGGAGGAAAAAGGTGACCCTATTTAGAGAAGGACACACTTGTGAATAAACACATCACTGGCTTTAAGAACACAGCCCGCTCTGAGCATCACTGCTCAAACTTGCCCAGCTGTCGATGTGCCCTTAACAAACATTTACTGAGGCCCTGCCATGGATCAGGCACTTTGGGGACTCAAAGATGAAATGCCACGGACAGCTCCCAGGCTGGCAGGAGATAAGGCATGTGTATAAGTAATTAGCAAACAGGGCCATGTGTGGCACTGCAGGTTGAAGTGCTCTGGTCCCCAGGAGGGGAGGTGTCTCTGGCGAAGGAACCGCCTGTGGGAAGATCATGGAGCTGTCTTTGGTCTCTGGAGGAGTCTGATAGGCAGGGGCCCCTGGGTAGGGAGGGAGGCTGGGGAGAGCTGGTGGGGACAGACAGAAGGGGGAAAAGAAGGTCAAGGCATGCCGGGAGAGAAGCTGGAAGTGAGGCAAGATGGGCTGGCTAACGTCTATGGAAACAGAATGGTCTGTTCTTAATTTTAAAATGGTCTGTGTTAATTTCTGAAAAACACTGCTGAGGACCTATGAATATCCTCCTCTTGAATTTGCACATTCTTCTCTTTACCTTTGGGCAGGGAGGAGGGCTGACTGGACCGGAAGCATCTGTGAGTCATGTGACATTCAGGTTTGAGCACAAAAATGTTCCAAACTTAAGAGAAACATTGCAAGGGTACTAATCTTGTGCTAACTTTGAAAAGATTCAGCAATTGTTACCACTTTGCCCCTTTATTTAACTGCTGTCTCTCTGTTTATCACATTATTGTGGTTGTGGAACTGGTTCAGAGTAAGCTGCCAGCATCACAACGACCTTGAAGTACAGTGCTTCATAATATGGCATCTCCTGGAAACAAGGACTTCCACTTAGAACCACCGTACCATGATCAAAGTCAACAAATGGAACACTGATACTCTTTTCCAGTATACACAGTTCTTATTTGAATTTTGACAATTATCCTCACACCATCCTCTATAGGAGCCCTCTTCCCTGGTCCTGGATCCAGCCCAGGATCACGGGGTACACTGTCAGTACTCAAGGGCAGCCTGGGATCTACACACTAGACAGAGGTGAGAAGCAGTCCCAGTCCGGGCACTCTTAGGACAGAGTGTTCTCTTCTTCCCCACCTCTAGGTTTCTCTTCTAGTTTATAGCTCAGGCCCTTTGGCTGTGTATTTGAGCTCCTCTGCAAGTAAGCAGAAGCGATTTCCCCAGACACTCCATCGCTAGGAACTTTCCTGATTGTGTTCCTGACCTCACATCCTGGGCCCCACCAGGCCTGTAGAGGGAACACAAGGCTTAGGAGTCAAACCTGGGCTTGGGGCACAGGAAGCATAGGCTCCTCATGGGTCAGGCTGGGCTCCAATGCTTCAACCAAGGTCACGGGTCTGGCAAGAGGCAGGGGAGGGAAGCACCGCCAGGGCTTCTGGCTCTGAGTTCAGCAGTCTTGCCTTGAGTCCCTGTCCTGAGAGATGGTGTCCTCGAGCTGCTCCAGAGCTAGGAGTGCTCTCTTCCTAAGTAAGCCGGAGTTCCACGAGTGCAGGATCTGGCCGCATCTACCTCCTTCATTCCCTTGTCTGCAGCACCCAAGGTGAGCCCAGCATATGACAGGTCCCCTTCCATAGCCATTCAAGGAATGGGGGCAACCTCAGGGTGCCCGGCAGACACTAAAGAGGCCTTGAGAGGCAGGTGCTCACTGGGTGGTGGTTGTCCACATCCTCAGGGCTTCAGGAGACCTTGCCCTGTACCTGCCCACCTGCACCTTGAGAGCTCAACAGGCACAAGGCAGTGCCTACCAGCTCTCCCCTTCTGAGTCAGTGCTCTCATGCCTTCTCGGGGAGTCCATTCCCCATCTTCTTTGGAAGTGTCCACCTTCTCTCCTCCAGGTGGTGGGGAACTGCCATCCTCCTGGGCAAGGATATGGAGCTGGTGTTTGGCCTGGATGCCCTTGCCTGGTTGGAGGTAATAAAGCCTAGGCTGGCTTTCGACGCTGATAGAAGCTTGGTGGCAGGGGATGTACTGAGGACCAGGAGACAGAACAGCTGCTTTCAAGCTGCTGAGTACCCAGCCTGCTGCCACTTAAGTACTGCGTGTGAGGGAATGCAAATTTTTTTTTTTTTTTTTTTTGACAGAGTGTTGCTCTGTTGCCCAGCCTGGAGTGCAGTGGCGTGATCGTGGCTCACTACAACCTCTGCCTCTCAGGTTCAAGCAATTCTCCTGCTGCAGTCTCCTGAGTAGTTGGGACTACACGTGTGTGCCACCACACCTGGCTAATATTTGTATTTTTAGTAGAGATGGGGTTTCGCCATGTTGGCCAGGCTGGTCTTGAACTCTTGACTTCCGGTGATCTGCCCATCTTGGCCTCCCAAAGTGCTGGGATTACAGGAGTGAGCCACCACGCCCAACTCTAAGGGAATGCAATTGGGAGTCCATTTTGTTCTTGGAGAATTCAGGGTCTGGTAAAGGGACCCTATGGCAAATATTAAGACCCCAGACACCATGGCAGGAAAGACGGAACGACAGAGCGGGAGCTGGGAAGGCGCAGCCCAGCCCTGGCATGGACAGGGCAGTGGTCCAAGAGGCCTGCAGGACACTGCAGAGTAACTTGCAGACAGGGCGAGAAAGGGCATGTGGGGGAGGGGCGGGCAGACAGCGCCTGATGCAGGCAATCCTGGGACCTGTGAGGCCCAGCTGTGAAGCCTCCCGCCGCGTCGGGGCACGGGGCTTCTGGGGACCAAAGTCTTGAAAAGGGGCCGGGAAGTTGGACAGGGAAAGCCCTTGGAGGTGGTCTGGTTACCTGGGTGAGCTAGGAGCCAGAGTCATCACACCACAGGCATCAGGGCCAGCATGGGCACCTAGAAGCCTGCAAACAGTGCCAGCCTTCAGGCACTGAGGCGGCCTTTAATCTTGCACTCACTCTCTAGGAAATGATGGGGCAGTATTCTGTGCTGAGAGAGGAAAAACACCCCCTTCCAAAAGCATGACAGGCAGAAAGCAGAGAAGGGCCAGGACTGGCTGAGGGCGGGGAACTGGGCCTCTGGGGTGGACACACCCTTGGTCACATTGCGAGGGTAACTTAGTTGGCCAGTCCCACCACTGCAATGACCACAGTTGTGTTGGGCTCACACCAGTGAACCGAGGCTCTGGATTCTGAGAGTCTGAGGATTCCGTGAAGATCTCAGACTTGGGCTCACAGCAAGGATGCGTGAAATTGTCCATATTCAGATTGGCCAGTGTGGCAACCAGATCGGAGCCAAGGTAAGTAATGTCTGGTTACTAATCCTAGCTTTGCCACAGTCCACAGAGGCGGACAACCAAGAGAATACCCTAAGTTAGCAGGGAAGACAATGAGTCGAGTAGATTTCATGTACTTGCTAAATATCAGACAATGCCTTTGGGCTTTAAAAAAATTCTTAAAAAAAGAATTTCACACGGGAAAAGATGGAAACAATCTTTAAAGAGCTACAAGACACATTAAGGGCTTACAGTGTTAAGTTAGTTAATTTTATCCATAGACACCTAGGCACAACACATGCCAACCATTACATTATATAATATGCTTATCATCTTTTTCTTTGCCCACTCTGTTGCCCAGGCTGGAGTAGAGTGGCAGAATCATGGCTCACCACAGCCTCAACCTCCTGGGCTCAAGCTATTCTCCTGCCTCAGCCTCCTGAGTAGCTGAGATTATAGGCAGGCACCACTATGCCTGGCTAATTTTTTAATTTTTTTTGAGAGACAGGGATCTCACTTTGTTGCCCAGGCCGGTCTTGAACTCATGGGCTCAAGTGATCCTCCCGCCTCCAACTTCCAAAGTGGTGGGGTGACAGGTGTAAGCCACCGTGTGTGGCACTTTTATCATCTTTTATTTTTTTGAGATGGAGTTTTGCTCTTGTCGCCCAGGCTGGAGTGCGATGGCGTGATCTCGGCTCACTGCAACCTCCACCTCCTGGGTTCAAGTGATTCTCCTGCCTCAGCCTCCCCAGTAGTAGCTGGGATTACAGGCATGTGCCACCATGTCTGGCTAATATTGTATTTTTAGTAGAGACGGGGTTTCATCATGTTGGTCAGGTTGGTCTCGAACTCCTGACCTCAGGTGATGTGCCTGCCTTAGCCTCCCGAAGTGCTGGGATTATAGGCGTGAGTCACTGTACCTGGCTTACTTTTATCATCTTAACAATGAACTTCTCATATCTAAAAACAGTAATTTGTCTCAAAACAGCTTTTTGAAGTTTTTTGAGAAACTTTCTATACGCTGTCACTATGGTGTCTTTTCCCTCCCCTCTCATGTTTATTATAGCCCTTAAAAAAATCAATTACTGTTTGATTAGTATGCAATTGAAAATTTAAGAGATAGACCTAAAATAAAGTTTTTGTGTACAGTAACATCATTAATCAAAATACACTCCCTGGAATATAAATGAGTTTTTCTCTCCCTTGCCCCCCTGCTTAAAATTTTCTACCAAGTATGTAACTTACTTGGCCAACCCCAAGAACACAGATGCCCGAGCCCAGGATCTCCAGTCTTGATTTTAAGATGGCCAACTGCACTGAGAAAATTTACCGTGTTCTCTTTGCTATTGTGAAGTTACTTTTACTAATATGAGATGCATTAAAAGTAAGGTTTTAAAACTCTTTGCTATTGTGAAGTTACTTTTACTAATATGAGATGCATTAAAAGTAAGGTTTTAAAACACCTACATTCATCATCCATCAATGACACTTGGGTTGTTTCTGCCTTTTGGCTATTGTGAGTAATGCTGCTAGGAAACAACTAAGGCTTTTAAATGCAGGTGTTTTAAATCCGGGGCAAAGAACATTACTGCTTGAAAAGAAGTCCCCATTCCTCCATGCCTCAGGGGTAAGACATTCATAACACACAGAGAAGTGGGAGGCAGGAGCCCTGCTGCTCTGAAGCTGGAAGATAACACAGAAAGGGGCCCTCGAGAGACAGTGTTGGGTTTAGATAGGGTCTTCGCTCTCACTCTCAATTGTATTGTCTAGCGTTTAGAGTCCTGGCTGACTCATCATTTAGAGTCATAAGAACTTTAAGACACATTTAATTTGGGGTATCTTAGAACTTGAATTTATTTATTCTTCCACTCCCTGAACAGTGCTGGCAGTTTACCACGAACTAGTGCCTTGTTATTAAGACCATGGCCAGAGCAGCGCTGTCATTTACAAGATATGGTTGGAGTTTTAAACATACCCTTGGGGATTTTACTGTATGTGAATACATTTTCATTGCATTTTAATATGTGCTTTTCAGGGTGATCAGAAGGAGTCTTCCCAGTAACTGCTTCCATATTAAGAGCTTGGCACGTATCTATATTAATAAGTACTGTGTATGAGATTGGAAGTGCTTTATGTTTCAAATAGTTACTAGAGGACAACAATGTGTAATTTTGAGTTATGTGTATACCTGATCATCAAAAATGCACATTCCTGGCCGGGCGCAGTGGCTCATGCCTGTAATCCTAGCACTTTGGGAGGCCGAGGAAGGTGGATCACCTGAGGTCAGGAGTTTGAGACCAGCCTGGCCAACATGGCAAAACCCCGTCTCTACTAAAAATGCAAAAATTAGCTGGGCATGGTGGTAGACGCCTGTAATCCCAGCTACTTGAGAGGCTGAGGCAGGAGAGTTGCTTGAACCCAGGAGGTGGAAGTTGCCTGAGCCAAGATTGTGCCACTGCACTCCAGCCTAGGTGACAAGAGTGAAACTCGTCTCAAAAAAAAAAAAAAAAAAAAAAAGGCCAGGCATGGTGGCTCATGCCTGTAATCCCAGTACTTTGGAAGGCCAAGGTGGGCAGATCACGAGGTCAAGAGATAGAGACCATCCTGGCCAACATGGTGAAACCCCGTGTCTACTAAAAATACAAATATTAGCTGGGCATGGTGGCGCATGCCTGTAGTCCCAGCTACTCAGGAGGCTGAGGCAGGAGAATTGCTTGAACCCAGGAGGTGGAGGTTGCAGTGAGCCAGGATCACGCCACTGTATTCCAGCCTGGTAACAGAGCAAGACTCTGTCTTAAAAAAAAAAAAAAAAAAAAAAAGTGCTAATTACTTAAAATCATGCACACAGGTCCAAGTTATGGGTTGCTTGAAAACGTTCATGAAAATAAATCCCCAAAGTGAAATGAGATATTATTGTGAAATCAGATAAGAATTGTTTATTTTCCTATAATAGAATCTATACTTTACTAGCTTGGAGCATTATAAGGAGAAATTAAGAGCTATATTGACATTAAATTCTAAACGACAGCTTTAATATATATAATGGCCTGAACTTAATAGGAAGAAAATCCAATTTAGTATTCTGTGTTTGACATTTTATTTAAGGAGTTCAGGTGGGGAGAAAAGGCAGTCTTCATATTACTTCATATTGCTTAGTAGAGGCAAAAAGTGAATGATGCCATGGTTATTTATGAAAAGGTCCAAAAAGAATGTCTTGGGGAGGGTCAGGCAACCCCAGGGAAACAGGCCTGGGGGTGCTAACTTTCTCTCTGGTTAACACAGCCTTTTTCTGGGTCCGTTTACTCTGACCTTCCTCCTGCTTTCAGTTCTGGGAGATGATTGGTGAGGAGCACGGGATCGACTTGGCTGGGAGCGACCGCGGGGCCTCGGCCTTGCAGCTGGAGAGAATCAGCGTGTACTACAATGAAGCCTACGGTAGGACTGGCAGGGCTCTGGGAGCAGTGGTCCCGCAACTGGGAACATAAGTAGAGGAAGGGCAGAGGCCCAGGAGATGGAAATGTCAAAGCAGTGATGTCTAGGTTCAGGGAGGCGACAGGCAGGGCAGCAGCAGAATCCCAGAGTGGTAGGTCCCCAACCCTTGGTCAAGAGGCAGGACTGGGAAAGGAGCTGCTGGATGGGGCACACACCTTAACACAAGCAGGTCAAGTACTCACTTCCCTTTGTGGCTTCACAGATGAAACCAGAATCATTTCCAGTGCGAAGGAAGAGAATCTCTGTCACTGGCAATACCACAGGGCAGACGATGGAAATTGTTTCTTGGGTATTCTATAGATTTGTGGTATTGTTGTTGGGGTAAAAAATATGTTAGATACTCAAATCTCAACCTACCAAGGGCCCCTTTCTAGAATATCCATGATTTTTTTGGACCAGTATCACAAAGTTCTCTTTTGATAAAACATTAACTTCTAGAAAAACAAGTAGGCTGACTTTTTCCTATTTTTCTACACAGGTAGGAAATATGTGCCCCGAGCAGTCTTGGTGGACCTAGAACCTGGGACGATGGACAGCATTCGATCTAGCAAATTAGGAGCCCTCTTTCAACCTGACAGTTTTGTCCATGGTAGGTTTTTCCAGAAGGTTCCACCAGGAGCAGGGGGGATGCCTTACTGGTGCCCTTCTCTTTTCACTTTTCTTCCCCTGCTGGTTACTCTTTTTGGTCACAGGTAACTCTGGAGCTGGCAACAACTGGGCCAAAGGCCATTACACGGAGGGAGCCGAGCTGATTGAGAACGTCCTGGAGGTAGTGAGGCACGAGAGTGAGAGCTGTGACTGCCTGCAGGGCTTCCAGATTGTCCACTCCCTGGGCGGGGGCACAGGCTCCGGGATGGGCACTCTGCTCATGAACAAGATTAGAGAGGAGTACCCGGACCGGATCATGAATTCCTTCAGTGTCATGCCTTCTCCCAAGGTGTCGGACACGGTGGTGGAGCCCTACAATGCAGTTCTGTCCATCCACCAGCTGATTGAGAATGCAGATGCCTGCTTCTGCATTGACAATGAGGCCCTCTATGACATTTGCTTCCGTACCCTGAAGCTGACGACACCCACCTACGGAGATCTCAACCACCTGGTGTCCTTGACCATGAGTGGCATAACCACCTCCCTCCGGTTCCCGGGTCAGCTCAACGCAGACCTGCGCAAGCTGGCGGTGAACATGGTTCCCTTCCCCCGCCTGCACTTCTTTATACCTGGCTTTGCCCCACTCACAGCCCAGGGCAGCCAGCAGTACCGAGCCCTCTCCGTGGCCGAGCTCACCCAGCAGATGTTTGACGCCCGCAATACCATGGCTGCCTGTGACCCCCGCCGTGGCCGCTACCTCACAGTGGCCTGCATTTTCCGGGGCAAGATGTCCACCAAGGAAGTGGACCAGCAACTGCTCTCCGTGCAGACCAGGAACAGCAGCTGTTTTGTGGAGTGGATTCCCAACAACGTCAAGGTGGCCGTCTGTGACATCCCACCCCGGGGGCTGAGCATGGCTGCCACCTTCATTGGCAACAACACGGCCATCCAAGAGATCTTTAACAGGGTCTCTGAGCATTTCTCAGCCATGTTCAAGAGGAAAGCTTTTGTGCACTGGTACACCAGCGAAGGGATGGACATAAACGAATTTGGGGAAGCTGAAAGTAACATCCATGATTTGGTATCCGAGTACCAACAATTTCAAGATGCCAAAGCAGGTCTAGAGGAAGATGAAGAGGTCATGGAGGAGGCAGAAATGAAGCCAGAAGATAAGGGACATTAACGGTGAGAGAAGCTGTGCCGTGGAGTCGCTTACAGAACAGTTTCTCATTAGACGAGTGTTTCTCCTGCAGCACTCCAAAACCTATTCTGCACTGCAGCACAGTGAATGATACGCACTCATCATTAGCTTCGACACAGGGACTGCGGGAGACAGGTGGGGAACAGCTGACAGGCATTAGGGTCTTTGCTGACATTTACTAACCTTGAAGAGTTTGACATTCAATGCATACTTATTAGCTTAAAAAAATAGCAAATTTATTGTAAAGTGCTCCCTTTGTTTCAAAGTGTTCACTGAGTATTTTATTACATGCCCTGTGCCAGGCACCCAGACTACACATGTGGATTTGCAGGAAGCCACTGGAGTTGGTGTTAACATTTTTAAACTTTAGCAGCACTGATAAGCACCCTGGAATCCTCACTTGGTATCCGAGGGTTACTAAGACTCTTCCCTTAGGTTCTTTCCTTTGAGCAAACACTGCCTGCCACCATTCTGCCTTCCTGTGCCTGCCAGCCTCCAGAAGAGCCAGGTGCCTGACTAGTACATGGGGAGCTACAGAGCCAAGGTCAATGTGAGTCAACATCCACTAGAAATATCCATGTTGTGTAGACCTGTGCGCACACATGCTAACTGGAAAAGAGGAAAAAAAAAAAAGCCACAGTCCTCTCCACAAAAACACCTGGTCCAAACATGAAAAACAAAAAAACAAGCAAAACTAAAGAACTGCAGTCCTCTGATCTTTATTTCTGAAGAGCTAGCCTTTAACATACACGTTTATACAGTTTAAATTTCTTACTACTGTTGGATCCCAGTAATTCATTAATAATCATCCTTGGTTTTCCTTTTAGAGGCTATTTTGAAATGCTCTTTTCACTTTCATTCAGCCATCACCCCCCAAAATGCTCTGCAGCCTCTCTGCTCTGAGAAACGGCACACCATCCGCTCGGCAACCATTCAAATGCAGGAATTAAGCAGCAATGGCTGCAGTGTCCTTCTCAGTTACGGAGGACATCGTCTCATTAGGGAACTTTTACAGTTCAAATTAATTTGCAGAAGTTGCCATAAATGTCTGCATAATGACACAGCTTTAACCACTACATGATTTTAATCTGCTCATATTACAACAGGACCAAATACACAAGAGCGTAATCAAATCATCCGTAACTTCTTAATTACAGTTTACCTATTTCTGACATGCAGCATTGCCATCTCTTCCAGCACCATCAGGGTTTTAATGGCCCTCTAGAATTACCACTGAGATACACTATTTGATCCATGGATAACTGGTAATGGGAAAATGCTCCGACCCTCAATGCAGTAAATATTTACTTGCCGGCAACTGGGTTCTCATCTCTTGATTTGCTTTTGTAATTGGCAATAATAAAATAGCAGGTGGATGGATGACAGTTGCTCATTCTGAGAAACTTCACTCTTTTCACGTATGCATCATGAGGAAATACTAAAATACATACCAAGAGAAAAATACCTTGCCATCGGATCATCAACAAGTCTTCTACTTACAAACTTCAAAAAACACAATACAACAATGTTTTAAATGCTTTCTACTTGTGGTTCAAGAAATACTAGATTTAGTAAGAAACTCCACCTATACACTTTGTTTGAAGTTAGTAACTTTCTGAGATGCTAAAGACTTACAGCCTGCGATTATACAAGGATTTACACATGCTTCCTCTGGTGCTTGACTTCTAAAATCTAAAAAGGCAATGAAATAGGTATAAGGAGAGAGGGATTTAAACCTTTTAAAAAACTTTTGCTGACTTATATTACTGTAAAGATTTGTTTGCTCAATAGTAATCATTAAAGTACAAAATAATTCAATTTTAAATGGCAAAATTGCTTTATTTCAGACTAAATAAATTCCTTTTCTTGAAGCCTAACCACCCAGACTGAGTAGTTAAAAATATTTAGAAATGCATCTCACCATCCTACTCTTTCGTATGGTAGAAATAGATTTAAAAACACAAAACACAAACTAGAAACCTAAGAAATCTGTCCCTTTTGATTTTGAAGAGCTTATTCCTTTAGCAGTATGGTTGCTACGGCGACCTTGGTCTCTCAGAGACCGAGGTCTCTGAGCACAATCACCGAATTTTAGAGCTTATCCAATTCCTTCACTTTACTCACAAGGACTACGTGAACTAAGAGATTAACTGACAACCTCAAACATCTTCCAACTAGTTAGTGGGATACTCATTAAGTTGGTCTGATTGGGGTCACCTCATCATTGGGCACAGTCATCCTGCCAGTTACTCAGCACAGCTGGAGAAAGGAAGTTTATTTCATTATACTACTGGTTCAGGATATCTACTAATCACAGAGAAAAGAGCCTCTAAGAATCTCTGCTGGACAGTAAACTTGTCTTTTACTCAGTTACTTCACTCCTTTCCATATCACAAGCCCTGTCCCTAAGTCTCACCTCTACCATCCGCCTCCTTAATAATATACCATCTATATACCAATAATCTACCAATCTACTACCAATCTACTATACCATCTATATACCAATAATACCCCATCTGCCTCCTTAATAAATGACTTATCTCTAATTACCTGACTGGAAATAATTTAGCCTCTTTGCCTATTAGTTACTTTATTTGTCCTGTGTCAAAAAGGCCTGACAGCCTTTTGATTCATTTATTCCTGTTCTCTGTAATGGAGGATGCTTCCTAGTACCTTAATCTTGGGGACCACAGCACTGAACTGAGGTGCCCTAACTTGCAAGCAGGAGGATGACAGCTCCGAGGTGAAGGACCCCAAGGGCTCCTAACCCGCTGTTGTCCAGAGGCACCCTCTCTCACTCAATCGGCTCTGCCTCCCTGCTCGCTCTGTGCTGAGAATTCAGTAAAACCTACAGGTCAAGTGTTGGGACAATAAGTCATTCCCAGAAGCCGAGAACAAAGACGTTCTATGTGGCTTGGCCTCGGCATGGCTGACAGTGGCCCTGATAAATTATTGTGAGCTTTAAGTACCATGTGAAAACTGGTCCTAGAATGGTGTTTCAAAATTTCCAGTTCAAATTTATTTCTCCATTCTCCAAAAACAGTTAAAATTAGGCAATTAACTTTTCAATGGTGTTTTACTTGCCCAAGCGCTTCCAAGTTTCAAAGAAAGGTAACGACATAACTTGCAACAATTTTCCATCCCTAAATAATGAATGAATGAATCACTATGGAAATATCAAGAAACTGATGTTGTGGTCACCGTGTCTCAGACCTATAGTCAAAACTCCTAGATTTTAACTTCAGTTTGGCTATCAACTCAATGAGCAAGTTATTAAATAGTTTCCAACATTTCCTAAGAGAAATGCTACCACAATATATTCATTTACAAAACAATGTGAAAAACATTTTGTGCTTAAATTCTGTAATTGTTCTTATCTATAGGTTTTAAGTGCACAATACAAAACGAGTACAATTTAGTGTTTCTTCTTCTAATCAATGCTTTTAGTATTTAATAATTATTTCCATGTAGGTTACTGATGACCATGTCATTATTCTGACATGGCAACAATTCAAACATAAGGGACTACAAAGCCTCAATGACAGCAGATAATTTTGATCACCAATTAATGTCATGAAACAACTATTTTGAGAGATTTTCAAAATCCTTTCTGAATCCCTGTGGTCACTATATATTAAATCTGCCTTCCCCTGCTTTTAAGAAACCCTGGTTCACATGGCCATTATCACGCAACTGTGCAGAGTTCCTTTAAAGAAAATGAAAAAGTCTGACAAACTAAAAATCAAGAGTAACAGTGAACCATACTTCAATTTATTGACATTGTCAATTTATGAACAAGACAGGAATTTTTTTTTTCCCCATGAAATGAGATCCTTTTCAATCTGCCATAACATGTGCCCACACATCTTCACCTTGGAAATGTAGCATTTCGAGCTTTAGTCAGGGTCTAGGAGGAAAAAGAAAATGCAACAGTTGCTGGCTAGTTCTTGGTTTTCTTAAAAACTCAACATGAATATAAGAAATAACTTCCTTATAGTGAACTGTATAACCGTGGCTATCATTCACACTGCCTTGGCTCAGATGTAAACAAGCACTGGTTCAAGTACACAGGTTTAGTCAAGCAGGCATTTCTCCGCTGACTAAAAGTAAACACTCTCCCAGCAATAAAGAAACTACTTTGCCTTTAAAAGACACTAACATCTCCTTGTGCTAATGAGGTGGGGTCAGTAACCCCGAAGGGCATAACAGAGAGGGGCTAATGCTTTAAGGGGATCGACACTACTTCCTGACCCCCAGGACTTTGCAAAATCTCAGCGTTAGATGCAGTCTGGTGGCTCTGAGCCGAGTGAGGCCAACTGATTTTCTGTTAGCTTACTGTTAAAACAAAACAATCCAACATAAAACCAGGTCTCATTACTCAGAATTATAAGATTAGACAGAGAGCCCCTAGAAAAAGGGCTAAATTCAAAACACTGCATCTCCAGACTTCTAATAAAATATTTACTAATTCAAAATGAAAATGAAAAGTTAGGGGAGACAGTTTCAATAAGTAAAATTGCTCATAACCACAAGCTGCCAAAGAATTAATATTTATCACATTTCTGTGCTATTATGGGTCTGAAGCTTTTTAAAAGCAAAACTAGAAAAATTAAACCTGAAAAACATCTCTGATAATTTGCCTTGCCTACTTTTGAAATAACAATGTCAAGAAAGTACTTTTGAGATCAAACCATTTTTATAATTTGGAACACAAAAGTCTACACTTATCAACTGTACAGAACTTTTTATTTCATGTGAATGTAACTTTACATCACCAACATCTTTGAAAAAGTAAAATGAACCAAACCCTCTGAAAACATAATAAATTAGCAAAACAGTATTCACTGCAGGTTCTTGCATATTTTATTGCTTGATGCAACAGCAGGACCCTTGCCTGTACTTGTAGTTATGATGTTCGGGAAGTAGTGGTTTGTGAGAATATTAGTAGATGTGGGGGAAATAAAAATGTAAAGAACTGTAGTTTTTTATGCTCTTAAACTATTATGTAACTCCAATAGCAATTATAAAAGTGGGGAGTTCATCCTCCAAGTTACTTGATTTGTGCAGACAAATGAAACAGGTTTAACTAAAATAAGATGGCTCTCTACCTAAGCATTGCTAAATGAACTGAAAATCAATGTGCCAATTACTTCTGCTTGTCGGGCCCAAAAAGACTTTCTTTTTATTAGGCCATGGGACTTCTATAACCTGCATGCTTTAAATTATATTATCCTAATAACTTCCAAACACACTGACTAAAAAAATGAATAGAACCCAAAATTAAAATTATTTTGATTTTTACGGTGCTCTAAAAACTTAAGATGCAACTGTTCTTCTAAATACATCAGTAACTTACAGATTATTCCTTCTTTACTTTCACAATTTTGACGCTGCTGCCAGAAGCCTTCTCAGCATTTGCTTTGAATTCTGTCTTCAGTGCATCTCTGACTGCTTTTGCACAGATCTGGGAGTATCGGATGTAGCTGGGAGAAAATGAGAGAAGGTATATAGTTAATTATCAATATTCCAGCCAGACCAACTGTTACTACTGTGCTTTCGCTTTTCTTCCTGTACTTTTTATTTTGGTTTGGTAGTACCTTATTGCAGAACTGGTTTTAAAAATATGACTAATGCCAAAAACAATCTATACAAAGAAAAAGAACACTAGAAAAATATGTACCAAAGTATTAATTGGTGTTTGGACAGATGATCTTTGATTTTTCTTCTTTGTACTGTGTTTTCTCTTTAGTGTATAGTAATTCAAAATAAAAGATGCATAAATGTTTTTAAAAATCCCACAGCACAGAAAAAAAAAACCCTGAAATGTTTAGCGACTATAACAAGAATGCATCATCAATTCTCTCCTCAATTTCTCTCCTTAAAACTTTTATTACTCTTGGAAAATGAGGTATACATAATTAAGAGAAAACTATTTTGAATTACAACAATTCTTTCTAAATTATTTAAACTCTTTTCTGAGAAAAATGAATTCTGTCTTACAAGTCTGCCACTGAAAATACCTCCTAATCAAGATTTCTAAATTACACTGAAAAGTGCTTTGAGAACATCAATTCTAGCAAAATTGTAAAACCTGCTTCCTGTTTGGTAGATGGACTCCCATCAACGTTGTAGTTTCCAAAAGATGTCAGATCACCTTTCCCACTTTTGAAAAACAGGAAGTGGGGAGGGGTGCAATTTTCTCATGTTTTAGAATTTATTTTGGGGACTCTGAGGTATGAGTTCCAATGCCTGCTTCCATTCTTACTAACTGGTGACCTTCAGGCTGTTCAACCTTTTCAGCATGTTTATTCACCTGAAAAAACAATAGAATAAAAGGATAATACCTGTCCTGCTGATAGCTGGGAGGAGGAAAAACAAGTGCGAAAAGGTATGGATCACAGGGTAGGTTGCCTAATAAATGGTATCTACTACCTTCCATCCTTCCAATTCTACAAGACTTCGCTTGCTTGACCTCAGCAAGTTGGGAAGCTC
Source organism: Theropithecus gelada (assembly GCF_003255815.1). Lineage (NCBI taxonomy): Eukaryota > Metazoa > Chordata > Mammalia > Primates > Cercopithecidae > Theropithecus > Theropithecus gelada. The sequence goes on along the minus strand of NC_037678.1, from coordinate 43,575,195 downwards.
CGTTGTAGTGTAGTCACATGTACCCACAAAATGTAAAGTGCTACACCATCTAGTCAACTAACAAGGTGTGTCACCGGGAGCAAGGTACTTCTGCTCACTCAGGTGCACGCGTAAAAAAAATTACATGTGACACCTAGACCAATGGTTTGCGGCTCCACTATTGAAACACCATGTCCTCAAGTGGGTTCCATATTTGAGCTTTCCAGGAGCCACCTCTCACCTTTGTGCGGAGCTCTGAATAGTTTACCAGTGGCTTTCACCCCTTTTACACGGAAACCTGAGATCAACAGGAATTAATAGTTTAAAAAAAAAATGTGTAAAGTTGTAAAAGGCTCCATCTCGATGCTGGATTAAAAGTCAAAGCGGCTAACACCTGTCACGTGGAGAGAAATCTCCTGTTTACTGAGGTGGATGTGACTGTACTACTTTCACCACCTGGCTCCAGCACCATTCTAGAAGAAAAAGGTTTGCTGAGTAAGAGCTGGCCTCTCTCTCTCGAAACCTCCCATTCACAAAGGTGTCCACGGGCACTGTGCGGGTGCTGGGCCGCACCTGTGGGAAGCGAGGCAGTACACAGACGCACTCCCACGCGAGGCCGAGGCCTCGCCTGCCTGAGCGCTTTGCCCACAGCGACGCCATCTTGGCGGCGACGCCCGAGGTTCGGCCGAACCCCGGTCACGCGTGGGGCCACTGCTCCGTGTCCTGTATGACCTCTGGGCACGGGGATGCGCGCGGGCCGGGCTCGCGGGGCCCTTCCCTCTGGAGGCCTGGGCCTACCTGAGTCCAGCCTGTCGCCAGTAGGCCACCATGCTGTAGCGAAAGTGGAGCGCGTCGGACCGAATCGCTAAGACGCCGACAATGTCGGCTCAGCCGGGCGGTTCAGCCGCAGGAAGAGCAGACCACAGAAGCGGAAGGGGCGGGGCGTGCGGACCTGCCAATCGCCGCCTCCTACCCGGCCCCGCCCCTGCGCACGGCCCCTGCTGCCCTGCCGCGGAAGCCCCCCGGCGCCGGGAGCCAATGGGCGCGCGCGATCTGGACTGCGGGTGCCAATCCCCGGGCGGGTCGGCCGGCCGCGCCCACCTATTGGCTCCAAGAGCGCCCGGGGAGTGTGTCCCGGAGCTTCCGTATTGCCCCGGCGGGGGCGACAGGGGCAAGAAGGCAAGAAGGCCGGGGCAGCTCCGCTTGCTGAGGGCCGCGGAGTCGCGTACTTTCGGGAAGCGAAGACGCGAGGCGGCGCGGGCACGGCGGCCCCGAGAGCCTGGCTTTGCACGCGCTTCAGGGAAACGGCGCCGCCGGCTCTTTTATATCTGTGGGCAGACAAGCGTGTCCTGAGAGCTGAGATTTAGAAAGGCTCTTAGGGCACCCCCTTTCTCGGAGTGACACTAAACCCTGGAAACCCAGTGGAGATTGGCGTTTTCTGTAGTTCTAGGACCTGCTTCCGATGTGCGACATGAGGGAGGGTAAGGCAACAGTTGCCACTGTTGCCCGTAATGGATGGGAAGAAAAATGTGTGGAAAACTCACTGGAGGCACAGGGGAGCTGCCACGGGGCCGGGAAAATGCTCATCTCAGTGCCTGTGATAGAAGCTCTAACCCAACGCAGTGAAGGCTCACAGTCTAGGAATTAAAGTGTTTCTGTCATAAAGAAAAGAAGCCTTTGCCCTTCACCTTTAATTAATAAAAAGAAATTATAATCAGGAAAAACATCACTTAAAAGAAAGTTTTTATTAACAAAAGTTTTTCTTAATCCACATATCAACTTTAGTGTTAAATAGTCCAAGGGTTTCATTTATGAACACTTATTCCAGTTTAGTTCTCTTAAATTCATTTGCTTGTTGTGCATTTATGTTTAACTGCACTGGAAAATGAAAAATTTATAGAGTTTTATCATTAGGTCAGAGTTTAAAAAAAATCAAAGGATAAGGATTTAAAAATCTCTATCATTAGGTCATTACACCTTTTTCAGAACAAGGATAATTTGCAGAAATTATACAAAGCAGATTTTCATCAAGTATCAATTATTTAGCGATATTTTATTTAGCTGAAATGTTATTTCACTTGTAAAAACTATCTCTGGTTACAAAAAAATAATCAGAAACCTTATTAAATTTAACCTGCTTTTACAAATGTCCTAAGAAGTCTTAAGCTAAACAATGTTTAAGTAGGAAAACGATAATTTAAAAATAGTTTGTTATACTATTTCTGTGGTTTATGTACATATATTAACTGGTCTCTTTGATAGAAAACATGACTAGAAGTTTATCACACTAAGCACTGTAAAATAAAGGCAAGAGCTAATCATCTTCTAACAAAAATACTCTATGCAACAATTGCAAATGTCAAAGCTATTATTTAGTGGTTAATTGCCTGCTACAATATATAAAACAAAGTACATTTACTAGATTGTTTTTCAGTTTGCAACTGCCCTCCTGACATCCCAAATAAGGAATTCCCATAAGTAAAACCTGCAGTGCAATTCACGTAGTGGTTAGTTTCAGGCCAAGCCTCCCCCTACCATTATCCTTGTTCTTCCCCACCACCCCCAAATCCTGCAGTGGCACCATATTATTAAAAACAGTAAGTACCTGGGGTTTATGCCTCAGAGCAAGACATCATTTGAGTAATTTCAAATTACTCAAATGTAAAATGCTCCTTCATGTAAAAAAGATGTTTTGTGGTCACAATTACTTCAAAAAGTAATTATATTCAAATAACCTGACATATGCCTTAGCAATTACAAAACCATGATTTTGACACATGGCAATTTTTAAGTTAGGCAAATGTGAAATGCTAAAAGATGTGAACAGCTGTTCTTCTGTTTAAGTTAGAGCGCTGCAAAACTCAGGTAATTACTTTATTTTTTTCGGTTAACATAACCAGCCCACGACACAGCATACTAAATCACAAAGTACAAATCCAAGGAAGTTAATACCTTTACTAAGTCACAAAACTTTGGCAAATCAATACAGTACTCTTTTAAAAATGAAACCATACTTTTGTTGGAGTCATGTTACTTCAGTGATAATTTTTCACTACAAAAATATTTAAGTACCAAATCAAAACACTGGTTTTTAATGGTGGTTTATAGCAGAGTAAGGTATTTTACACAAAAAATATTTTACAACTACACAATTTCTCCTTTTAAGTGAGCTCCCTTGTGCAAGCTGTTGAAGTGTACAGCAGCAGGGCAATGGGTGTCTATAGGAGGTGGCTCTGCTCTGTTCTGGGGTTGGTCCAAAGTCAGGTGGAGTTCCAATGTATGAAAAGCTTGAAAATTCTACCTTAAGGAGACTGAATATCAATACCAGTTTCCAAGAAGTTCTTGTTCAGTTTTCACAGAAATATTGGAACCCTCAAAATCAAGATAGTAATTTCAAACAACATTAATTTCAGATGATCCCTTTTATTTAGAGGCCCTGCATCTGTTTAGATCAAGTCACATAGCCTTACACCTTCTTATAAAAAAACAAAAAACAAAACCCCAAAATATAGTTGTATTTTTTAAATAACAAATAAATATATAGTCAGCTTGGAGAGACCTGGAGTACCCGATGTTGTCTACCAGCTGTCATGATCACTTCTCTGCAAACGCTGCTGCCGCCATTGGAGTCCTTATGGTTCCTCTTGCTGAGGCTGTCAGTTCTTCAATCTCAGCATTTAATTTATGTATTACCCATTCCATTGCTTCTCGGCCCTTAAACAAAAATCCAATACATTTATTGTTACTGAGTGAGAGCAAAGGCATATATCGAACTAATGACACACCAGGAAGTAACAAGGAGTATGACAAGTTTAACTCAATCTCAGGATGACAGATGTTTTTGTCCTGGCTTTTTCTTTTCTAATGTTATTTAGCAAACATCAAATGCCTTGAGCAACTGGCTTGATCCATAAACTGACTTTTATTTTGTATGCAAAAGATGTTCTCAAATGAATCTACAATGACAGAATGTCTTGTTTGTTTCATGATTATAGTGGTCCCCTTTTTAGGGGGACAAGAAGGTCAAATTCCTTTTCTTTATATTGTAAACCAAAATCCTGTACAAGGGATCTGGTCCTCAACTCCCTCCTCACCCCTTCTCTCCTAGTGTTCTATGCAGTTCCTTGAAAAACAGAGCACTCCCCACTTCCTGTTCCAGGGCCTTTGCACACGCAGCTCCTCCACCTAGAACACTTTTCTTGGCATACCGCTCGCAATCCACCTGCCCCCATTTGGCGCTCAGCAGAAACATCAGTTACTGAACACTCATTAAGCACTCTCATACCTTTCTGTACCTTTTCTTTCCTAATGAAATGCTGTGTGATTAATTTCACCTGCCTCTTAGTTCCACGAGGGCAGGAACCACATTTATTTTGCTCCCTGCTGTATCCCCTGTCTAGCCTAGCACTCTGCATGGCACAGAGAAGGCATCCATGAGTATCTCCTGATAACTACATTAACCATGTGTTATGCAACAGTGCATTAGGCATCTTTCTCTAAACTTACTGTTTTAGATCATGCATTCTCAATAAGCAAAAATTGGTTCTTGGGGGGGATGGAAAAAATTTCCCTCTTTTATGTATAAAGTCCACACATATGTATATGTTACATAACTTAATGGAGGTGGCAATTAGGGAAAATATGTCTCAAATGAGTTGGGGGGAGACAATAGTGAAAAAGGTTGAGAAACAGTGCTTTAAATGACACACAGCTACACATCATTGAGTACTTCCTGAGTGCTGGGCCCCAGGCTACACACTTTCCATATGTTATCTCATTTACTCCATGCAAACCCTGTAAAATGGGTAATCTCCACTTCAAAAACAGGAAACGGAGGCATAGAAAGGTTAACTTAATTGCCCAAGGTTAAAAGGCTAAAAGTTAGAGCTTGGATGTGAACCCAGAGCCTTGGTAAGTAACTGTCCAATGTGCTGCAGTTTCCTATGGTAGAACTGGCAAGGGTTGGCTTACAAGGACACATGTGCAGTCAGCACCCCATTCCATTCCCACGAAACGAACCAGGGATAATAACCAAGAAGCAGCCTCACTTACTTTACTAGCGTTTGAGGATATCGTACTTGCCATCAGTCCTTCAAGGTAACTGCTGAGGCTAACGCCTTTCACAGTGATTATGGCTTCTTGAGTCAAAACAGTTCTGGAGCAAAACATATTCATACAGATTCAGATGATCCAGCTTTCATTTTCAAAAAACTTGATAAAAAAAACTTAAACACCCTTTACAATGCATTTGTTAAAATATTTTTTACTCACTTGTCTGGATCCTGAGGATGTGGTTTGTATATAAGTCTCTCATCTACTGAAACCATGTTTGTAAATGAAATCTACAGAATGAAAAAAAAAAAAAAAAGGTCAAATCATTTTGGAACTGAAGATTCAAAATGTTGCCAAAATCAACACACAAGCCAAAATCTTACTAAACATATAAAACAACAAACAAACTGCTGCTATTACTGCATAAACTATTCACTGTCTACTTTTTATTTAAAAAGTAAAGTTGAGGAAATAAAGTATAATAATGATAATACACATAATCCCAAACTCATTTTATTGAGTGCCATCCCCTTAGAGATAGGCAGGATCATGAGAGCAGGAAGTTTGGAAGCGACACCCAGGGCCAAGTCAGGCCAGCACATAAGCAGGGATTCTCTGAACCACACCATGAACATGCACTCACTTCTATGGCAACTAGGAGAGAGACAAAGAACTCAGCCAGATAGTTAGAAATGAAACAAAAGGAAGCCAAGACTTACATTAGTAGATTTAAGTTCCATTGTTTTCTCTACAGGATCAACTACAGAATGTTCTTGCACATATGTTTTCGTTCTTGCTGCACCAATAAGCTAAGTAAAACATTCAGAATTAGGAATCAGAGGAGGAAGAATTTCTTACCAAGTGTACCAATATTTTATTTGAAGGAAAAAATGTGTTACAATATTTTGAACCAAAAATCTGCTTCCTAAAAACGAGAGGAAACAAAGGTCAGAAAGGAGGCCTACTCACATATCATGGATGAGAGGAGACTGCCAGACACAAAAACTTTTCCCAGGGGCAATTAGAAACCAGCCCACCGAGAATGTCTGCAGCGTGAGGCACCACCCTGAATCTGCCGCAGTGCGACAGTGGAGCGCTGAGGCTGAAATATGGAAATCAGGTTTGGGGCAACATGGCAGCTAGAAAAAGGAGAACTCAAAGGCATCTATCAGCATCGTCCTAGAACAGCCCAAGGGAGGGGGCACCTCAGCTTCATTCTTCAGACAGAAAAACAGCTTTCTCACGATGGAGGATCACACATCAGTGTCCACTGTCACTCCCTGTGCTATGACCCTAAGCCCACCTCCAGCTCTGCTCATTTCTGTGTCTGCACTATGGTTTGCATAAAGGAGGCAGTAAGTACATTCCTATTGAAAACATGTACTTTAGTTTTCTTGGTGAACCTACTCTCCATAAAGAGACCCTCTAAAGAAACCTGGATCCACTTATTACACCAGTTTTCTCACATTATGGTAAACTGGCATTCTAGTTTCTTCCTGGTAAAATCTGCTCACTAAAGCCTGTTCATTCTTAAGGGAACAGAATTTTCTAAATGTACAGGAAGGAATTCCAGACCTTGGAACAAATGTGGCAATAACAAGTCCGAGAACATACTCCTTAAGGTACATAACCCACCACTGACCACAGAACTGTCACCTAACAATTATGACCAGACCATTACTGCCAAATCTTAGTATTGGTCTCAAGTTGCTGGCAAAAGCAGAAAAAGCAGAATATAACTCCTTTCAGATTACACAGCATTAGCTGGCTTCCTTAAGAAAATTTTATCGGGTGCCTTCATGAAGACTGTAATAATATTTCCAATTCATTATACACTCATAATTCAAGTTTATTATAATACAACTTGAACGGATGCAAAAAAATGACATTCAGAATAGGCTCCCACAACCTATTTGAAAGTATAATGCGGTTTAGAAAACTTCTCAACAGCAGTCCCATTTCTCCAGGAATAAAGACACACTTACAGACTTCACAATGGAAGGCAGTCCCCACTCTGTGCTGAGAAGTCTGTGGCTGTGCAACTTTCCAGAGGGATCTATATGTCTGTCCAACACATCAACTCCAACCACACTTGGGTTCATAGGGTTTGGGTATTTCTGCATTGCAGCTGTTGTAACAGTTTCCCATGGGTGGCTGCCGATGTGAACCAAAAAACAAAACAAAACAATCAAACATTTAAAAATATGCATATGAGTTAAACAATTTTTATAATCTATCAAATCATTCATTCCAACGTAAGTTTAATGAGTTTATCTAGGAAAAAATTACCTTCTGAAACACTGATGATTATGGGAACCTGATCTACATTTTTAACAGGCTTCAGTATTTTTCCACAATACAGGCTATGTAATAAAACTCCTATCTATAAAGATCAAAGCAGCCTACAAAGCATTACGGTATAGTTTCTCAAACCATCTTTCCTGCCTATCATTATCCACTTTCACATGTAAATTGTTTCTAGGAAGAACCAGTGATTCATGAAAATGTATTTAAAAATTATGTTCTGACACAAATAGCCAAAAGTATGATTATGCCACTTATTATTTTTTCTGACCCCAATTCTATCAGTTTATAAGGAAGTAAAAAAAGTAAAAGAATGTATGAGCACTATAAATTCTTACAGGGATCACAAAAAGATCCAAAGCATTGATTTCATTATTGAACTTTCCCTTCATTTTAATGTAATAAATAACAGTGGCTTCTCCAGTCAATCTTTATCTATTGTTTTTCTCAAAGGAGTGATTCTGATTTCTGTTTTGAAAAGGTCACTCAATGTAACAAAATGTCCTTAAGGCGCACTCCTAATATACTATTTTCTAATATTCTCTTTTAATATAATAAGCGTTTGCTTATCACCTAGTATTGAAGTGATAATATCACATCACTTGGTAACTTGCAGGATCTTTATTTTCTTGAAAAAGCACATGTGTTTGGGTGATTCAAAATGTGACGCACCTTTGTTCACGTCACAACTTCTGTGAATAAGACACTTGTACAAAAATGTCATTTTCTCCTGCCTCAGCCTCCCGAGTAGCTGGGACTACAGGCGCCCACCGCCACGCCTGGCTAAAAAAATACCATTTTCAAAAGGACCCCTTATTAAGTACGATCAGTATTAAAGGTGATTTAGTCCACCTGCAGTCTGATTCTAATGCCTTCTATACTACTTATCTGTGCTCTCATCTTCATTTAAAGGAAAAAGACAAGATCTGGGGATGATGTTTCAAGCTGCAATGACTGATAAGCCACACAGCATTACTTTCTATTTTTCTAAAAGTGAAACAAGTAGACATTATTCCAACTTTTTAGAGAACTCAGATTGACAACTATATCTTGTCAACAAAAGGAAAATCTCAACTCCATTGATTTCCCAGAACCCTGGATAACCAGTGACATCATTTTTAATGTTTTCATTATAATATTCTTTTCTCTACAATATTGTACCAATGAACCTCATTCTGTCTTTAGTCTCCAGCCTTATCCAGCAATCAATGCAGGTATATAAGCAGCGTTGCTTCATCAATCTGAAGAGTCCCCACAAATAGAAGCACATAGGCCAAGCACTCTGATTCTTACCAAGGCAACTCTCTAAAATGAAAATCAGATGAACCCTCCCCAGGTCTCCATCCAGTCATATACCATGGTTAACTGGCTTCCATGCCCTTATCTCTTCCTCCAACCCTCTCTAAAAAATTAATAATCGCATGACTTCAGGGTGGTTATGCATTATTTGTAATTTAGTCCATCTCTCCTTTCTGAACCAACTTGAAACCACTGATGTTGACTTAGCTTGGCTCAAGATTGCTTTATGAACCATAACCAGTTCAAACATTACAAACAATACTTACTATGATTAGGAATGTTCCAGCAATTAATCTGAGCTGTATTAACATAATTACGTGGGAAAGATCTCACAATGGAAGACATTCAAAGACCACACCAAAGTACAATCAGGACCTGGTTATGGCTCACTGACCTGTCCAACTTCTTCACCTTTGAAACGAGGTGAGGACATTATCAACTCCACTGGGGCAGCATCGATGTCTTGATTTACTTATTAAAATGTAATCAATCCAAAGAACAGTGCCTGACACATACTGGGCATCTCTGTATGTTGAAGGAATCAATGAATGACTTCACTTGGATACCAACTACAGGCCTCAGAAGAAAAGTGTTGGAAAATCAAAGACAGATAAGATGTAGAATGATGGCCGGGCGTGGTGGCTCACGCCTGTAATCCCAGCACTTTGGGAGCCAAGGTGGGCAGATCACAAGGTTAGGAGATTGAGACCATCCTGACTAACACAGTGAAACCCCATCTCTACTAAAAATGCAAAAAATTAGCCGGGCGTGGTGGCGGGCGCCTGTAGTCCCAGCTACTTGGGAGGCTGAGGCAGGAGAATGGCGTGAACCCCAGACGCGGAGCTTGCAGTGAGCTGAGATCGCGCCTCTGCACTCCAGCCTGGGCGACTGAGCAAGAATCCCTCTCAAAAAAAAAAAAAAAAGATGTAGAATGATGACTTAGATATTGTTAGAGAGTAACATCCTAAAGATCAGAAACAACACTCAGATTTGTGAGGGGAGATGATGACTTCAATTTCAGATAGGTTGAGTTTGAAGGGCCTATGGGACAGGAGGGTAGCGATGCCTAACAGGCACCTGAAAATGAAAAGCGAAGCTCGAGAGAGGCTGGAGCTCAAAGTACAGACCCTGGGTGCCATAAATGTATACCTATCATTTGGGACTTTGACCAAACAGCTCAGATTATGTGGGGAGAAAGCACGGATCAAGGTGCTTCTCCCAGGACAAAAAAAAAAGGCTGTGACAAAAAGAAAAAAAAAAAAAAAGCAATTAATACCACAGGTGAAATCCAACACAGGAAGGCCAACAGAATCTTACTGAACATTTACACTGAATGGGAAAAGACAGGGAAGTACTGAAGACAAAGGCAGAAAGAGTGTACAGGGAAGGATGAGCCAGGAAGAAAAGTTAGGGAAGATATGGGAGAAGAAAGTTCTAGGGATACTCAGTGCTAAGAACTTCTGAAGCATGCAAACCTAGAAGAGGACTGAAACTAAACATCCTCAGAGCTGAAATGGATTAGTGATGAATGTGACCAGGTTAATGAACATCTCAATGACTACAAATCTTGGGTCTTTTTCCTCCCAGAAAGACTGTAAACAGTAGGGAGAAAAGAAAGCTTCCTTCTGATTCCAATATTCTATACTTTGCAGGATACAGCAGGCCCTAGGATGTGTCCCACTAAGTACAAATGCTGACAACGTGTTAAAAGTTGCCTTCAGAGCCTGGGCACAGTGGCCCACACCTGTAATCCCGGCACTTTGGGAGGCCGAGGCGGGTGGATCACTTGAGGTCAGGAGTTCGAGACCAACCTGATGAACATGGTGAAACTCCATCTCTACTAAAAATACAAAAATTAGCCGGACGTGGTGGTGGGAGCCTGTAATCCCAGCTACTTGGGAGGCCAAGGCAGGAGAATCGTTTGAACACTGGAGACGGAGGTTGCAGTGAGCCAAGATCACACCACTGCACTCCAGCCTGGGCAACAGAGAGAGACTCTGTCTCAAAAAAGAAATAAAAAGTAACAGATGCCTTCAGAGACACTTTTAAAAACATAAATGGCTTTGTAGTATATTTATTTACAAGGTTGTACTAATTAAAACGGTGTGGCAACAACATTAAGATCAGCGGAACAGAGCAAGTAACTCGGGAAAAAAGGGATTTCGCTGCTTAAATTTGTGGCTGTTTTGTAAATGGAATCAGGGACCTGGAAGAGAATTTAACTCTCCACATCCAACTGGTTCAAGGCCTATTTTCGTTAGTAAACATTTCACATTATCCAAAAAGATGTTCCTGAACGTGGCCTCAAAGGGATCTAACACGGGTGGTCCCTGACGACCGTCCTTTTCCATCTCTCAGATAAAAATGGGTAACCCAGGGTCACACGCTTATTGCAGCCAGAGCTAGACCTTGAATTCCAAATCCAAGGCTCTGCTGCGTAGATGAACGAGTTGTGAAAAGGTTTCACATCCTGGTGGCCAGAGTTCACCCGAAATTCACATTCGGAGGTAGAAACTCCACCCAAAAGGCGGCCAGGGAAAGTACACTCTGGAGAAAACCAACACTTCCCTTTTGGGATCCTCGGGTCCACGTCCCAAAGGGGTTTCGCAGGGCGGGATGTGGCAACCCTGAGTGCTGTCAAGGGCCTCGTGCTCCGCGACGCCCCCAGGACCTCAGGAGGCCGCCGGCCCGAGGCTACCTCATGGTAGAGGACAGCCTGGAAGTGGCCCCCGTCACCCTCCCGGTCGCCGGTCTGCCTGGGTCTGGAGGTCGGAGCCGTCCCCTCGGCTAGGGAGCCTCGGGGTCGTGACCTTGGCCTGCCCTCCATGTCGCCAGGGCCCGCAGACTTCTGGGTTCGCTCCCCTTGCTAGGCCCGACGCCTAGAAGCCTCCTGCGGGCCGCCTCTGCCTCGCCTCGACTCCAGGGCCAGCGTGCCCGCCCTCCACGGAGCCGCCCCCGCTCCCCAAACTTACTCAAAGACGTGCTCCGAAGTCCAGATCTTCATGATGCCGGCACCCTGAGCGATGTCCGGGTAGCGCCAGGGGACAACGAGGCACAGAGGCTACACCGGCCCCTGCCCCGCCCCCAGCACTCCAGCCGGCGGCGCAGTGCGCAGGCGCTGTCGGGCCCGACGCGAGGGACGTCCCGACGCGCGGCCCTACGCCCTATCCCGGCCCGGGTTTTGCCCCAGCCTTGCGCGCAGCGCAAGGAAACCCCACCCCTTAGCGCCGGCGCGTGGCGCCGGCGCAGTGCCGCAGACGGCAGCTTCGGGGGCCGGCGCGGGCGCTGTGCTGCGCAGGCGCGGCGGTTGGGGCGGGAGCCTTGACCTCTGGGCAGAGTTGGGTCAGGTCCAGGAGGTGCCTGGGCGCCCGCCTGGCCTTCCTTGTCCTTCTGGCCCAGCATATCCTCGCCTGGCATTTCGAGGCGTGTGGACGCATGCGGTCAGCCTGCTGACATGGATGTTCCTTGTGGTGGTCACTTGTGCAGAATTTCCTGGTGCCCCATAGAAGAGTTCCTGCCACCTCCTGGGTCAGCCCCGGCTGTTGTCCCAAATCCACCAGCCAGCCAGCCGACCAGCTGTGCCCGTCCCACCTGCCCTCCAGGAGCTTGCAGCCCTCGGAGGGGATAAATAAGGCGGGACGCGGAGAAGCTAACATCAGACATGCCCATGAATAATACCCCAACGAGGGGTAAAGTCCGGAAGCACGGTGCCAGGGGTCGGGTGGAAAAGCTTCCTGGCCGGGCACACCTTGCCCTAGGTGCATAGGATGGATCTGAGTTGAGATGTGCCTCCCGGAGAGAGTTCCCTCGTCACCGTTTCTCACCTCGTTGCTGTGCTTCATCACAATATCATGTTGCATTTTCTATAGCACTTACCCCTCTGACGTCATCTTGTTAATTTACTTGTTATAATTCCCAATCGAACTGAATACTTGAAGGCAAGAATCTTGCCGGTCTTGCTCAAAAATAATTCTCAGTGTCTCATATAGTCACGGCTAAATGATTATTTATTGAAAAATGAAAAAAATCAATAGCTATTTGTGGGATGAATGAATTAATGGAGTCATCTAGTTTATTCGTTGTAACTTCCGCTAGACTGTAAGCCCCTGAGGGCGAGGCTCTTGCCAGACTTGTTCAATGATTTCCCCCTTCCTACATGACAATTATTTGTTGCATCAATGGATGAAAGAATGACTAAGAAGTGCTAGGCCAGGAGGAGGTGGCATGTGGTTTCATTCAGAGATGAGCCTTGTCCAGGGGACAAACTGCCTGGTTTACCTCTCAGAATACGACTTCCCACCCTGCTCTCCCCCACTCTCCACAGCCGTCTACCTCCTAACAGAACAATTTGCCATTTTAAATGAAGGTTATGGAGGAAAATCTTTACATCTAGTTACTTAGAAGCTAGTTAGAAGGACCACCTCATTCTCGTTCTTAGCTTGTTTGATTGCTAAAAACAAATAAAAAGCCAGGTTAATTTAGAAGGGAGGATAATTTTTCAAAATAGCTAAGTCCTTTATACAGGAAAACAAAAATTATATTAGACAGGAAGGAAATAATATGGTTGGGTAGTTGCTAAGTGCAATTTGTGGCACCTGCGATTTTCTTTTTTTAAACCTACAGTACTTAAGAGTGATTTCTTGGGGAGGTAATGTTTTAAGGGCTGCTGAGAGTACCTCAGCCTTGACTAAGATGCAAAGTTAACGACGCTGGGTGTTAAAAACACTGGTTCAGGAACCATCAGCACAGAACAGCCTGTCCCTGCTATTCCTGGAGTTCCATGAGGCTGTTCACCATTCAGCATTCCTGTTCTGTTTAATTTAGAGAACATTATTCTGCCCTCAAGTTCAAAATTTCTGTGTTTTAGTCATGAAAATTAAATGACACCTATCTCCTCTGCCCGCAACACACACACTACATCAGTCTAATTTTACTTACTAGATCTAGAGTGATAGGATGGGGCATGGAAAGATGGAGATCCAGGACCCAAGTGTCTTCTCTGTGTGTCTCCTCATGGTGGGAATAATACCACCTCTTACTTGGATTTGGAGGGCAAGACTTTCATAACGATTATCTCTCGGAGACTCTCTTAGGAGACACAGAGGAAGCAAATTAATGGTTTTTAGATACCTAAGCCCTGTATTACTTGTCAGTGCCTCTCACAGAAACAGAGAAGTCATTAACAACAGGTCATTAATTTGATTTGAAATTAACTAGGTGACTAGTAGTTATGGCCCTTGCCCCAGGGATGACACATATCTCCACACCCTTCCTGTTGGGATCTCCTGTTGGGATCTTGCTGAGCTCCGTGTCTGGGACGAGAATGAAGATGTGACTCTTACCCACAAGGAACTTTACAACTGGCCAGGAACCAAAACCAAAACACACGTCGAGAATCAACTAGAGGATATTTATTTATTTATTCATTTATTTTTTAGACAGAGTCTCACTCTGTCACCCAGGCCCAGGCTGGAGTGCAATGGCATGATCTTGGCTCACTGCAACCTCTGCCTCCTAGGTTCAAGTGATTCTCCTGCCTCAGCCTCTGGAGTAGCTGGGATTACAGGCGCATGCCGCCACACCCAGCTGATTTTTGTATTTTTAGTAGAGATGGGGTTTCACTATGTTGACCAGGCTGGTCTTGAACTCCTGACCTCAAGTGATCTGCCTGCCTCGGCCTCCCAAAGTGCTGGGATTATAGGCATGAGCCACCATGCCTGGCAAGAATCAACTGGAGGATATTTAAAGGGAGGGTTGGGTGTTCACAGCCAAGAGACCCAGAACTTTGAAGTGCATCCTCTGGGTCCTTATGGAAGGTGGTGGGCAGAAGAGGATTGGCTAAGAGGCTGGGATCAGGGATTGGCATAGCAAGAGACAGATGGCCGTACTGACATGAGCGGCCCCACATTAGCCGGTTCCAGAGACAGGCCTGGCAGGAGAAGCACTCCATCGTTGGCTGGGCCTCAGCTACTGTTATTTCCAAATTCCCCTCAGTCGCACACCATCTTTACAGTTGTTGCCCTATCTTCATTCCACCTGTCCCATTGTTCTCAGACCAAATCGAGAGTCGGGCTGCTTATTCTCAAGGCCCAATAACAAAATTCAGATGAACTGGGAGAGAACCGGTTACAGGGAGAAGGCCTGGAAATTATCACCAGACCAACTCAAAATTACAAAGTTTTCCAGAGCTTATATATCTTCCAAGCTGTATGTCTACGTGTAAGCGTATATCTTCCAAGCTGTATGTCTACGTGTAAGCGTATATCTTCCAAGCTGTATGTCTATGTGTAAGTGTATATCTTCCAAGCTGTATGTCTATGTGTAAGTGTGTATCTTCCAAGCTGTATGTCTATGTGTAAGTGTGCACTCATCTAAAGACGTAAGTGATTAACTTCTTCTAATCTATAACTAAGATCTGAGTCCTGAAGACTTTCCTCTGGAGCCTCAGCAAATTTACTTAATCTAAATGGGTCCAGGTGCTGGGATGATTACCCTTATCATGTCTCCTGCTAAATCATGGAGGTTTGGGGAGTTCCTTCAGACCCCCAGTAAACTTGTCTGTGGAGGCCTGGGGAGTTTCTTCAGACCCCTAGTAAAACTTGTTTAATCCTAAGCAGGTTCTGTTAAGAATTCCTTTGCCATCTTGTCATACTTCAAGGCCCAGGAAAGGCCTAGGCAAAACTTGGTAGGCTTTTGTGACATTCCAGCCCTTGTATAAGGACACTGGCTCTTTTGGCTTTTCACATTTAACCACTCAGTCAGCATGGAAACAGTTGTTATGGAGGCCTGCATTAGTGAGGCCTGGCCTGCCACACCATTACTACTTGATTTTTTTATATCACTGTGGTCTAAGAAGAAACGTACTTGGTCTTTGTTCCCAGTTCTTGTCACAGAGCTCCTAAAACCCTTGGGATTTCCTGAATGATAGGGATGCCTTTGATTATTCAAAACAAGCTCCTTTTGATACCATCTCCAAGTAGATGGTGTCGGAATTGTAATGGCTGCTAGAGAATTGTGTGGTTGGTGGAGAGAACCCCTACACATCCGATGTCGGAGTGTATCTGTGTTGACAGTCCAGTAGTAGGAAAAATAGTGTGTTTTTGTCAGAATCAGTTTCCTTACAAATACACTTGAAAGGAAACTTTATATAACTTTTTTCAATAGAAAACCAGTATTTTTACCCTGATAAATGCTAAATACATGACTCTTAAAATAAGGCAGTGAGCCCCATGGGCTTCCTAACACCTTCTCATCTCCTCCCAAAGTGGGCATGTCTCACTTTGGTGCTGACTTCCAAACTTCCCAGGTGCTTTTTGGACTCTCATCCATTCTCCTCAAACTCCAAGCCACCTTTTCCTCCGAATCTCTCAGCAGTGACCTTTATCTCTAAATTCACTGTGAACTCCTTCAACTGTCGTCTTCTCTTTGTATTCTCATGAATCCTTTCTGCATATCTCCTTAACTCTGAGAATTTTTCTCTCTTTCCTTCCCTCCCTCCCTTCTTCCCTCCCTCCTTCTCTTCCTTCTTTCCTTTCTTCCTCTCTTGTTCTCTTTCTTTCTTTCTTCCTTTCTTTCAACAGAGTCTTGCTCTGTCTCCCAGGCTGGAGTGCAGTGGCCTGATCTTGGCTCACTGCAACCTCCTCCTCCTAGGTGCAAACAATTCCCCTGCCTCAGCCTCTTGAGTAGCTGAGATTACAGGCGTGCACCACCACACCAGCTAATTTTGTATTTCTAGTGGAGGTGGGGTTTCACCATGTTGGCCAGGCTGGTCTCGAACTCCTGACCTCAACTGATCCACCTACCTTGGCCTCCCAAAGTGCTAGGATTACAGGCATGAGCCACCATGCCTGGCCTTGTTTTTACATTTTTATTTTAGAGACAGAGCTTCGCTCTGTTGCCCAGGCTGGAGTGCAGTAGCATGTTTACGGCTTACTGCAGCTTTGACCTCCTGGGCTAAATTGATCCTCCTGCCTCAGCCTCCCGAGTAGCTGGGACTACAGATGCATGCCACCATGCCTGGCCAAGATAATGTGTCCCTTCTCCTTTCCAGTCTTTTCGTCTGTGCTCCCTTCATTTAGTCATTGTACAAATAACCACTGATCATCTATTCTAGGTCATCCCCATCACACTACAGCAGCAGGTGACAATTTCCCCAGGGACAATATTCCCCAGGGGACATTGGCACTGTCTGGAGACATGCTCGGTTGTCCCAACTGGTGGTGAGGGTGCCACTGGCATCTGTGAGTAGAGGCCAAGGATGCTGCTAAACATCCTACAATGCACAAGATGGCAAGTGATTCCCCGCCCCAACAAAGAGGGATCTGGCCCCAAATGTTGACAATGTCAGTGTTGAAACCCTGAGGTTCATCTAACAGGCTCTTATCTCTGTCCCAGTCTACCTGTCTGGCTTTGATGTTTTGTCCTTCCATTCTCCAACTCAGCTGAACCCACAGCCACATAAATCTCTCCCTATCCTTACAGGTCATGCACTTCCACACCCTTGAACTTTGCATATGGTGTTATCTCCACCCAGAATGCAGTTTCCTCTGACTTGCCCTGGAGAGTCTTACTCATATCTTGATATTCTGTGCAAATACTCTGCTCTCCAAGTGCCTCGCAGATACGCCTCTCCCCACTAGCAGAGCACAGTGCCTTGTTTCGGCTTCTGTGCTCCCGTTTGCATTTGATATAGCCCTCGTTATGACACATCACTGTGGAAGTGTTGTGTGTGTGTCCACGCTGTAATTTAAAGTACAAAGTGATGACTTCTGTGTTGGAAGGATGGGGGTGGGAGCATGGCTCCTTATCAACCTCTTCGTGGTTTCAGTCCTTACTATAAATGTGGCCACACAGTGAAGCAAGAATCATCATAACAAGAAAATATTTGCCACTGAACCAAATCTGTACCTATGAACTTGGTGCCTTATGAAAGCACCAGCATAGATCCTCATCTCTTGAGCCTATGTGTTTGCTGGTTAGTCTCTCACTGATTGTCCAAGGCTAAAAATGTACCACAAGTGGTTGGAAAGTGAAACCAAAACTCTTGGAGAAGATGCAGAATTCCATCAAGTTGATGAGAATGATATTCAAGGATTCCTTCATTATACACTAACCCACGATAGATGACTTTGTGTAGAATTAAAGCAGCTAACAGTTGAGCAGAGGAAATTGGCAAGGGATGGTTCACAAAGAAAATGATATGAATGGCTAAAAGCTGGAAAAGACTCTTGGGAAAAATATTTGAGTCCTTGAATATTTCTGCAAAGATGTCCATCTCTGCAATTGAGTTGTGAAATTCAAACATATTTTGTAGTGTTATTTTCCAGTTTGGTGAGGAAAATCATTGCAGAAACCAGCACTTGCTTCATTCTATGTGATAACAATTTGATAGAGTTATAATTTTAATCTAACATATGTGTATATATCTATCTCATATAAATATCTATCATTATATATATCACTAAATATATGCATATGGATATGTGTGTGTATATATATATAAACTTACTATCATAATTTAATTTAATTTAATTTATTTATTTTTGAGACAGAGTCTCACTCTGTTGCCCAGGCTGGAGGGCAGTGGTGCAATGTGGGTTCACTGCAACCTCTGCCTCCTGGGTTCAAGCAATTCTCCTGTCTCAGCCTCTCAAGTAGCTGGGATTACAGGCACCCACCACCACACCTGGCTAATTTTTGTATTTTTAGTAGAGATGGGGTTTCACTGTGTTGGCCAGGCTGGTTTTGAACTCCTGACCTCATGTGATCCACCTGCCTTGGCCTCCCAAAGTGCTGGGATGACAGGCGTGAGCCACCATGCCCGGCTATTATGCAGGGCATTTTTTATTTGCAGTCACCAGACAGAGACCTGCTGCTTGCTGACCATGGCCAACCCCACGCGTCCACTGCATGCCTTTCACATCATGAAGGGGGAAGGGGAACAATCCTCTCTCATGTGCCAAGATTCATCCTCTTTGTGAACCACATAATTAGGTTTACAGAAGGGGACAGAGCCTAGCTCTTGTCAGGGAGCTTGGCGGTTTTCATCACCTTGCTGAGTATTGTTTAAGCCCAGGAGGTTGAGGCTGCAGTGAGCCATGATTACACCATTGTAGCCTTGGAGACAGAGTGAGACCCGGTTTCAAAAAAAAGAAAAGGAAGGGAGAGCAGGACGATTATTCCAGTTTTACAGATGCAAAATGGAGGCGAAGAGACGCTAGTGCCTCTCCCATCCAATTCCTAGCCTTATTCTCTCATCACTAGATCATGGTATGGGGTGTTAAAGGTGATACCACATCAATATACAGCTTAGGCAATGGGCTTCCCTTGGCTCCCAGGTTCAGACTGCAACAAACAAAGCACAGCTGTTCATCCAAGTGGGACCTGCCAGGTTACCCCTGTTCATTCCGGAAGAAGGTGAGTGTATCACAATGTTCCGAACATAAGTGGATGTGTAATAGATACTTGCTGGATTCTATTCCTGGAATTTGGGATGGAGTCAGCGTTTTGCTTTTTCATGGTCTTTCTGAGAAGTCCATTCTGCAGAAGTGTGACATTTTATGTACATTTTAAAAATTACATTAAATCAAGCAGAAAAGGGTGGAAGAGTAGAAGGAAAGTCAGTTGTTTGTCTGACTTTTATAAAATTATAACTCTTGTAGGGACGGAGCTGGCCCTTTTAAAAAACATTTATTGTTTCAGCATCAGGACTCTGAACCCCCAGTGCAGAAGGATAGCATGATACCCTGGAGTAGAGTGAGGAGCCTAACATTGTAGGTGGAAGGTATTGAGTATGGCCCCAAGAGTAATATATTCAGTGGGTCTCTTCTGAAGCTCCAAGGGTCAACAAGTACCAGACAACAGGTGCCTGTGGGCCAGGAAGTAATCCCCCTTCTACTCACCTGGGAGGTCATTGCTTGTCCTGTTGTCATGCACTCAAACTAGTTGACTCTGTCATTTCAATGAACGAAAGACTAAGCCAGATTATTGGCATCCAAGATGGAAACCCGGACATGGGATGGCTAGCCTCTCTAGCCATGTGCAGGCACAGCATTTGCACAACTGAGTCACGTTGGATAACTCTTTTTTTTTTTGAGACAGAGTCTCGCTCTTGTCACCCAGGCTGGAGTGCAGTGGTGCGATCTGGGTTCACTGCAACCTCCATCTCCCAGGTTCAAGCAATTCTCCTGCCTCAGCCTCCCGAGTAGCTGGAAATTACAGGCACCCACCACCACGACAGGTTACTTTTTGTAGTTTTTTAGTAGAGACAGGGTTTCATCATGTTGGCCAGGCTGGTCTCGAACTCCTGACCTCAGGTGATCCGCCTGCCTCAGCCTCCCAAAGTGCTGGGATTACAGACATGAGCCACCGCGTCTGGCCCATGTTGAATAACTTTTAGGAAGAGATGATAGAGATTTCAGCTTCTGTTCTCATTGTATTTTCATTCTTGTATCCTCCTCCCAAACAAACTAAAACAAAGAAATGTGTCCTTTCCAGCTTTATGCATGCATGTCCTCTGAGAAAAGGCAGTCCTCTTCATATTTAGATGCTCCAAAATGACATCAAAAATTTTCCGAAAGGTTTTTTTTTCCCCACCAAGTGTAAAGTAAACTGAAGCATTCTAGACTATGAGGCAAACCAAGCACGATCGAAGGGTCTGCAAGAATCTCAGGTTGTGATGTTCTCAGTTCTGGTAAGAAACAGCACATGGACAGAAAGAGGCAAACAGATGGTCTGTCTCATTCACAGGTATATCCACAATGCCAGGCACATAGTAACAGCTCAATAAGCATCTGTTGAGTGAATAAAGGCATCAACAGAAAGCAAGCCAAGTCCTAGTGTTAGGTAACACCATGCCTTATTTATCATCAATGGGGGTCAACAATATATAGTCTGCACAGTTTATGAGCCCTGACATTTACCAGAATTTGCATCTTGTGAGGCATAACATGAAGGTCCCAATCCAGTAAGAACATAAGGGTATAGGGAGAGAATCAGCAGGTGCCCAAATCTGGGCAGTGCCCCTGCCAGCTCTATGGCTCCCAGAGCCATGTCTGGGGAGACCAGGGGACCTAGAAGCAGCAGTTGTTCCCCAGCTGGCTGTGCAGAGCAGGTCTGGAGGGAGGCAGGTGCCCGCAGCCCGAACTGCCTTCATTTGAGACAACAGCTGTTTGCTTGGGCCTTAGGCTGAGGAAAAAAATGCTAAGCCATATGTCGTTAGTCAGTGCATGGTCCTATTAGAAAAAGTGCCCAAATGATTGATTAGAAAGCAACCAGGCAGCCCTTGCATATTGCTTTACTTGTGTGCCGCAAGTTTATTTAATGTCAAAATGTACCAAAATCCACCCTGCTCCTTCCACTTCCATTTTTCATCACAGAAATATTTGCCAAATGCGTGCACTGAAACCACTGGGGAAGAGAGGAAAGTAGGACATTTTCTTAAGAGGAGGGACTGCAAAGTGAGGCAGAAGTTCGAACAGAAAACACCCCCTTTTGTGGATTGTGTGTGATGTTAAACAATGACGAAAATGTTTCTGAGTACTTGCAGGCTGATAGATCATAAAGGAATCTTAAATTCACATAGACCTTTTTTCCAAACACTTCAGACACCTACCAGATGGGGAAACAGAGGCACTAGAACGCATATGTTGATAGTCTTTGGAATCCAGTGAGTTAAGACCATAATCTACATCTCTAGTCTTTTTCCTTTGCTCACTTCTCTGTTCAGAGTAATAATGTAGAAAAAGCCTACCTTAAGAAGCAGTTTCAACGGTTTCTCATTTCTTCAAATGTATTGAATACAATTCCAAACAAGCTTCAGTCCTCAAATAGCTTTAGTCATTTACATCAGCCAACTGGTACTTCAGCAAAAATACATTCAGGTATTTACATTTTTAACAAGATTAATCAGCACATAGCATTGGTTATATATTTATTAAAATTCTACTTTGGGTAATTGTGATTTATTGGAAAAATTAATATCAAAATCTAAAATGTTAATCAAACTTAACTGAAAAATGCAAAAATCAGCACCTTTCTTTCAAACCAGCAGTGATAATGTAGAAACAATAATAGAAAAACTCTATCAAAAATAACTCAAGGCCACGTGCAGTGGCTCACACCTGTAATACCAGTACTTTGGGAGGCTGAGGTGAGTGGATCACTTGAGGTCAGGCATTCGAGACCTGCCTGTCTAACATGCTGAAACCCCATCTCTACTAAAAGTACAAAAATTAGCCAGGCATTGTGGTGCATGCCTGTAATCCCAGCTACTTGGGAGGCTGAGGCAGCAGAATCGCCTGAACCCAGGAGGCAGAGGTTGCAGTGAGCCGAGATTGTGTCATTGAGCTCCAGCCTGGGCAACTGAGTAAGACTCTCTCTCAAAAAAAAAAAAAAAAAAAAAAAAAAAAAAAAAAAAAAAAAAAAAAAAGGACCTAAAAATATGAAATATCTAGCAAGAAACCTAACAAGAGATGTATAGGATCTAAATGAAGAGAATCTTAAATTTTTTCAGAAGAACATAATAGGAAACTTGAATAAAAGATGATATACCATGCTTCTGAACAGGAAGATTCAGTGTTTTGATACTGTCAATTCTTCCTAAATTAGTTGAATGAAATTCCAGTTGAAATCTCAATAGGACACTTTTGGAACCTGATAGAGTGATCCTAATGTTTATTTGGAAGGACAAAGAGGTGAGGATGGCCAGGAAAGTTTTGAAAAGGTAAAGAGGGGAATTCAATCTACCAGACAGTACAACATATTAGGTAGCTATAGTAGCTAAAATAGTGTGGAGCTGAGCAAAAATGGGTAGAAAGAAATGGATACCCTTAAAATCAACCTTAATATGTATGACACTTTAGCATGTACTTTAAATGGGCATTTCAAATCCAAGGGGAAAGGATAGTTTAGTAAATAAACGGTGCTGGAACAGCCAGTTAAGTATTTGGAAAAGACAGAAAGTAGGATTATCTCAGGCTATACATCTAAATCAATCAGAGATTACCTAAAGAGAGAAATACTAAAAATCTAGTTATTCATACAGCTTCAATTGCCTAGGTGGGACAAAGCCACATATCTAGAAAACATCAAAAACATTAAAAGGAAAATACAGTATGAAAATATTTACCACAAATATAATGGATTAAGAGTTAATTTTCTTAAAATACAGGCTGGGTGCAGAGGCTCACGCCTGTAATCCTAGCACTTTGGGAGGCCAAGGGGATCACTTGAAGTCAGGAGTTCAAGACAAGCCTGGCCAACATGGTGAAACCCCGTCTCTACTAAAATAAAAAAATCAGCCAGGCATGGTGGCATGAGCCTGTAATCCCAGCTACTCGGGAGACTGAGGCAAGGGAATTGCTCAAACCTGGGAGGCAGAGGTTGCAGTGAACCCAGATCATGTCATTGCACTCCAGCCTGGGTGACAGAATGAGACTCCATCTAAAAAAAAAATATATATATATATATATATATATATATATGTGTGTGTATATGTATATACACACACACACACACACATATCCTCATATAACCATTAGAAACCCACTAAAACCCTTTAGAAAATGAAAATACCATGAACAGACAATTGGTAGAAAAAATGCAAGTGATTAATGAGAAAAAATGTTCCACTGCTTTGGTGATCAAATAAATGCCCATTAAAACCATATACCATTTTTGGCTGATCAACTTAGCAAATGAAAATATAGCTCTTATTCAAAGTTGGTGAATATGAAGTGAGGTAGGAACTTTCAAACACTTCGATTCAAAGTATCAGTTGGCACAATCTTTCTGGAGAACAATTTAGCAATATCTATGAAGAGTCTTAAACATTCCTGTTTGCCCTTGTGATTCTCAATGAAGGAATTTACTCTAAGGAAATTCAGAAATTTGGACCAAGATCTAAGTCACAGAATTGTCTGTAATAATATAAAGCTAGAAAAAGCTTAGGTGTTCAAAAAAAGATTCACTAGTTGGATCATGAAGAAATAGAATATGTGTTTCAAGGGGAGGGAGAAGAAGTGGGAGTATTCTAGGGAGAAAGAACAGCAAGGATGATAGGAAAGGTACATGAAAGTGCATTGCAAGTTTGATTTGGAAACTGTAGTGTGCTCTGGAAGGCCAAGTGTGGGGCAGATAGGAGGGGTAAGAAGAGGTGAGGCTCAGAGGCTGTGTAGTGGTCTATCTCGTGCATGAGAATTTAAGATGTAAGGGCTCTGGGTTGGTTATCTTTATATTGTTCCAACTTCCTAATTAACAAATGTCTGCTTGATAATCAAGAGATTTCTTTCAGTGTTGAGCGGCTTTGAGTTCTGTGTTACTAAGTTATGGTTTTCCTCTATGGCTAGTAAAGATCCAGCAAAGTTTCTTAGGAAGAAAATTAATAAAGACTCTCTCTAAGTAACATGGTTGATTTACTTTTACGACATGCATTAAATGATACTTTAAAACAGCCTTATTTGGACTTCAGTCAGTAGGGGGTGCACCAATGCTGGAAATTCTGATACTAATAAATAATAGCACTTATTTGTTAATCTTACAGTCCTTCGTCCTGCTTACTACTTGTCCCTTCTTTGCCCCTCTCAAGACTCTCTATCCCCCACATTAAAAAATTTCTCATTGCTGCACATACCACCAGTCATAAAACTGATTTTAATAAGAGTTAATTTATTGTTGCTGTTTATTAAATTGTTACAAGTAAGTGTGACGTTTTTGAGAAATTGATGCTGTATGGAGAAGAGTTTAAATTGCGCTTATTTATTCATGACACATTTTTAATCACAAAAGGTGAGAAAGTATTAATACTAGAAAAAAATGGAGGTGATATTTAATAGTCCATGGGGACACAAATTCTATAATTAAAAGAAGAGTAATAGTGACCTTTAGAGAGAGCATATTTCATAAAGTGTTCATTAAAAAGGAGTTCACTTTTGGAACTTTATTTTCTCAAAGTTCTCTTTATGAAATAGAATTAATAAAATGCCACAGTTTACTGAAATTTTAAACAGTACAGAGAGGTGTGGTGTTGTGTAGAGAAATTGAGGGGGAAATAAAATTAGGTTTGTATATGGTATTTTTGAAGCAAGGAGGAACCTGATTGGCATACTTAACATTTGAAGAATATAGCTAAAAATATTGTGCCAGAATAATAAGCCCTGGGATCAAAACATATGAAATGAGAATTAGCATTTCCTGAGAGAAAATTAAAACTATAGAATTAAGGAAAACACCATCTGAATAGGAAAAGAGAGCCACTTGTGGAAGGGTAGAGTTTGGAAACTGGGAGGTGCCTACATTTCACTAGATGATGCTGTGCTCTTTTGAAATGATGATATAGGGTATACCAATGATCTTCTCCCTTTCCATTCCTTAAAAATGTTTATAAAGTGGCTTAAAACAAAGGAAAATATTAGGAATGAAAATGATTACTAAAGTGAATCATATGCAATCAAAAGTTTAAAAACTTTTGTAGAAGAAAAAAGAATGAAACTAAAATAATTTTTTAAAAAAATGCACCAAGTGGAATACCCATTAAAAGGCACAGATGCTCAAAAGAACTCCTAAAAGATATTTCAACATTACACTTTCTCTGAATAACATACTTACAAAAAGTCACACAGATAACCTAAAATTAAAAGTTTATACAAAGATAGAGCAATGATAATAAATATGGGAAAGCAAAAGCTTTTCTATATTATCAAATAATATCATATTTTATCAAATAATTCAAGATAAAACATTATGTGAAATAAATGGGTGGTTATACAAAGATAAATACAGTACATACTTAACATATAGCAATTGTGAATTTATATGCACCAAATAACATAGCAACAAAACACAAAAAGTGAGGGATAGAAGAACTTCAAGTAGAATCTAACAAAAATGTAGTTATGGAGCAGCATTAAATTTCTTATAATCAAGACCACAACAGGTAAAGTAAATAAAATCCTGTAGTCTATAAGTGAGATATACTTTCCTTATAAGTATTCAAAGAACACTCATTACTCTTATCACTTGCTAGTTTACGTAAAATCAAATGAATAAATATCACCAGGGATTTTACAGGCTGCGTTGTGACCAAAATACAACCAAAATTTGAAAGTAAATGCCTTAAGAATAAACAAACAAAATTGAAAATTACTGCAATATTTTAAAGTATTCCGTCAAAGAATAACCGGGATAATGGGAAAATAAAGAAATCAAAATGACAATTTAGGAAATAATAACATTATACTACATATCAAAATCTATAAAAGTCAATGCTTAGAGAACAAGTTAATGACAGCTTTAAATATTTTTATTGTTAAAATGAAAAAGAAAAAGCAAATTTATTATTCAATATTACATCTTAGGGAAAAAAGAACACAGTAAAAGAATAAAAGATAAAGTCATAAATTGGAAAGCAAGAAAATAAACAGTAAACTAAGGCAAGCGCTGATTCCTTGAAACTTTGATAATAGACAAACCTGTGATAAATCTAATCTAGAAAAACAAAACAAAACAAAAGCCAAACATAAAAAGCAGAAATTAGAAATGAAACAGAAACTCTATAGACATAAAAATTATAAGAAATCGATGTTTATAATTATGCAACTATATTTGTAGCTCTCAAGGAAATGGGTAATTTCACACAAAATAAAAGTTTCTAAAGTTGATGCGAGATGAAGAAAATCTTTACACATTAATAAGAGAGGAACACATTCAGAAAATCATCGAAGAACTATTAAGATTTCAAGAAAGAGGGCTCTGAATCTGATAGATAATTTAAAAAATATTTTAAAGAAATAAATAATACTATGTTACAATGAGTATTCCTGACAGAGAAACACTTATACTACTGATAAGGATAAGCACCCCAAACAACTAGCCAAGATCATAAATACAGATGGGGAAATCTTAAATGAAACCCATTAAAAAGACATTGGATTATGAAGTAAAATGTATCCCTGAAATGCAGGGATGGTTCAATGACAAAATGTAATACTATATCACTGAATTAAATGAAAATCCATACATACCCATTTCCATAGACGTTGACAAGTAATTTGACAAAATTCAGCATACATTCTTACCACACATTTTTTTAAAAAAAGACTAGAGGTATATTTTCTTAATATATTAATAGTTTTGGTTTGTTTGTTTGTTTGTTTTTTGAGACAGGGTCTCCCTCTGTTACCCAAGCTGGAGTGCAGTGGCGTGATCTCAGCTCACTGCAAGCTCCACCTCCCAGGTTCAAGTGATTCTCCTGACTCAGCCCCCTGAGTAACTGGGATGACAGGTGCCTGCCACCATGCCCTGCTAATTTTTGTATTTTTAGTAGAGATTAGGTTTCACCATCTTGGCCCAGCTGGTCTCAAACTCCTGACCTCCAGTGATCCACCCACCTCAGCCTCCCAAAGTGCTGGGATTACAGGCACAAGCCTCTGCACCTGGCCAAGTTTTTATTTATTTATTTATTTATTTATTTATTTTTAAAATCAAGGCCAGGCATGATGGCTCATGCCTGTAATTTCAGCACTTTGGGAGGCCAAGGTGGGAGGACTGCTTGAGCCCAAGAGTTTGAGACCAGCCTGGGCAACATGACAAAAACTT
This sequence comes from Theropithecus gelada, assembly GCF_003255815.1. Lineage (NCBI taxonomy): Eukaryota > Metazoa > Chordata > Mammalia > Primates > Cercopithecidae > Theropithecus > Theropithecus gelada. Next base: position 43,547,967 of record NC_037678.1, on the reverse strand, counting down.
GTCCCTACAAAACACACAAAAATTAGCCAAGTGTGGTGGTGCACACCTGTAGTCCCAGTCTGGGACTCAGGAGGCTGAGGCAGGAGGATCGCTTGAGCCCAGGAAGTCAAGGCTGCAGTGAGCTGTGATTACACCACTGCACTCCAGCCTGGGTGACAGAAAGAGACCCTGTCTCAAAATAAATAAATAAATAAATAAAATAAATAAATAAAAACCAAGTAACATTATAGCCAATGGACAACCTTAGAGATATTTCTCTAAAAGCAAAATGAAATTAAGGTGCTGCCTTAATTTAAAATTGCTTTGAGATGTATATTCAATAAAATAAAATCAAAAATTAAGAAATAAGAATATGTAATGGACCCATAAAGACAAAACGTTCATTTTCAGGTGATAAAACATGTAACTAACCCTGCTAAAAGTTGCTGGATACAGAACAAATCTTTAAAATCTATAGTATCCCTGTGTATCTGCATTAACATTTCATTAATTATAATAAGAGTAGAAAATCCTTAGAAATAAGCTTAATAAGGACTAGATACATGAAATGCAATGAACAATGTACTGAAAAGCACAGAGGAAGACATGATGGAAGGTAGAACATACTGTGTCTTTCAAGGGAACACATTTTCTAAGGATGGTAATTTTCCCCAAGTTCAATTAAAATTCCCAAAAGATGTTATACAGAACAAACAAAAATAGCTAACGTAAATAATTGTAAAATTCATTAGGAAAGAATCGTCATGTGAAGCTATAAACAGTTTAAGCAAGTGGCGACCAGCCCAGCTGACCGAAGTGGATATACCATGAAGCTACTGAAGCTTTCACTCCTAAGGACTCAGGGCACAGATTCTCCCAGTGATGCCTGGGAGGAGCTCTATTTTTCTCACAGTGATACACTTTTGTAAATTTTATGTAAGTGAATATTTTCTTCATGAGATACCAGCCCTCACCCAATGTATAAGTTTCGGGTGCCACAATACTTGAAGCCACCATGCCAGATATAAAATTATATTCTAAATCTATAATAATTAAAAGACATCCGGCTGGGTGTGGTTGCTCACACCTATAATTCCAGCACTTTGGGAGGCCAAGGCGGGCATTTGAGACTAGCCTGGCCAACAGGGTGAAACCCCATCTCTACAAAAATACAAAAATTAGCTAGGTGTGTTGGTGTGCACCTGTAGTCCCAGCTACTTGGGAGGCTGAGGTAGGAGAATTGCTTGAACCTGGGAGGCGGAGGTTGCAGTGAGCTGAGACTGCACCATTGTACTCCAGCATGGGCAACAAGAGAGAAACATTGTCTCTAGAACAGAAAAGCCAGAAGTAAATAAAATGATACGTAAAATTTAAATCTGTCATATATACACCATGGAGTACTATGCACCAATAAAAAAGAATGAGTTAATATCCTTTGGAGGGACATGGATGAAGCTGTAAGCCATCATTCTCAGCAAACTAACAGAGGAACAGAAAACCAAACACCGCATGTTCTCACTCATAAGTGGGAGCTGAACAATGAGGACACATGGACACAGGGAGGGGAACATCACACACTGGGACCTGTTTGGGGGTGGGGGGCAAGGGGAGGGTGATCATTAGGACAAATACCTAATGCCTGCGGGGCTTAAAACGTAGGAGACGGGTTGATAGGTGCAGCAAACCACCATGGTGCATGTATACCTAAGTAACAAATGTGCACGTTCTGCACTTGTATTTTACTGAACTTAAAGTACAATAAAATAAAGAAAAGAAAGGAGGGAAAAAATAAATACGGGAGAAAGTGTCACAAAAAATATGAAAGAACACAAGAACACATTACTTAGTATACGGTATTAGGTACAACTAGGTGATGTTCAAAATAGTAACAACTGGTATAGCAAGGGCACCATGCACTGAGAGGTAACGACAGTTACTGGCCATTCCCAACATATGCTGCCGAACCAGTGTGTATGGACTTCATGTCATCCCTGCTGTAACTTAGGAAATTGGGAAATGCACTCTATGTATTTATGTATTTATGTATTTATTTGTTTTGAGACCAAGTCTTACTCTGTTGCCCAGGCTGGGGTGCCATGGTGTGATTTTGGCTCACTGCAACCTCCGCCTCCCAGGTTCAAGCGATTCTTGTGCCTCAGCTTCCCAGGTAGCTGGGATTACAGGCACATGCCACCAAGCCCGGCTAATGTTTGTATTTTTAGTAGAAATGGGGTTTCACCATGTTGGCCAGGCTGGTCTCGAACTCCTGACCTCAATTGATCCACCCACTTCAGCCTCCCAAAGTACTGGGATTATAGGCATGAGCCGCCATGCCGGGCCAGGGAATTGCACTTTAGATCTATACCCCATGCTATGTTGAGCTCCAGGTGGACTGGCACATTAAATTTAAGATACTCCTCATGCCTGTAGTCCCAACACTTTGGGAGGCTGAGGCAGGCAGGTCAGGAGTTTGAGACCAGCCTGGCCAACATAGTGAAAGCCCATCTCTGCTAAAAATACAAAAATTAGCTGGGTATGGTGGTGGGCACCTGTAATCCAGCTACTTGGGAGGCTGAGGCAAGAGAATCTCTTGAACCTAGGAGGCAGAGGTTGCAGTGAGCCGTGATCATGCCACTGCACTCCAGCCTGGGCAACAGAGTGGGATTCCATCTCAAGAAAATAAAAAAATTTAAAATACTCGATTCTAAACTAGACTTTCTAAGAATAGAAGCAATAAAAGAAGCCAAATATTTCAATAACTAGAATATAGAGCATTTTTATAATATGAAAATTAACAAAAATCAAAAAGGAAACTATTTGGGAAAAAATGTGAGCATCAAACATGGCAAGGGGTTAATATTTAAAGAAACCACATGGAGGGTCTGATGAACAAAGAAACAAAAGTCACAAGTGGACGATTTACACAACGGCGAGGAGTAAATGAACATATGGAGAGGTGTGGGGCTTCTCGATTAGGTAAAGACATGCTACGTAAGGTAACAGTGGGGTGCCATTTAAACTGTTCACGTGAGCGACATTGCATTTAAAAAGACGCATATTGCTGCTAAAGCTGCAGTTGCACTAGTAACTTGCATGGTATAGTTCAAATTATTTTACTTGCTTATTACTCTGTTCAAATAATTTTCTCTTGAGCAGAAATAAGAGAAATATATACTGGCAATATAAAAGTAAAATAATAAAAATGTTTTTGCCTTCTTGCCCCGTAATCCTGTATTTGAGAAAAAGCATGGCATGGGGAAGAGAGCATGGAATTTCGAGTTGGACATTCTAGGTTTGAAGCCAGGTTTTAATACTTGCAAGCTTGGCAATCCCAGGAAAGTTGTTTAATTTTTCTCTCTGGTCCTTAGTTTTCTCTTTTGCAAAGTCAGGATTATCATGTATCCCTCAGAGGGTTTGGCTGAAGGTTAAATGCAATAGCCTGGGGGTAAATGGAAAAGCGTTATGTTTCTATGGCACTTCGTTCCTTTGTTCATGAATCTCAGTTTCTTTATCTGTAACATGGGATAATAATACCTATCTCACAATCTTGTAGGGATAGTCAAAAGAGATAATGTATTCATTCCCCGCACGCATTCATTCATTTGACCTTGAGGGTTTAGGAGTGACTTGGTGCTGACGTAGGTGCTGGCCATAGGGAGGGAGATGAAGCAAACCCAGTCTGCCATTCCCTTTCCAGCTGGAGCTGAGTCCAGGGATGGGCTTGTCATGTGGCCATCATGCCGCAGGCCTCAACAAACACAAACGTGCTGTAATTAGTTAGGAGGACTCTGCCATCCAGGGCACATTCAGTGCTTCTCAAAAGAGAGTCCACGGTTGTATTTCTTTTATGTATCCTCTGTATAGAACAGAGGTTCAAATGAATATTCCATTCACTGGGTGCATGCATGCATAAATGTCTGCAGGAGGGTCGTTTGTTTTAATGAACAATCCGAAGTCACCTAAATGTCCAATATAAGAGGAGTGGCTAGACCAGAGGGATTGTAATCACGCAGCAGAAAACTTTGCAGTCATTAAAATGGAAAACTGTGAGCATCACGAAAGACACAGTAAAATATCTGATATAATATTACACAGGGAACAAAAGTAGAATACAAAATGACACAAACTTCACAATTATAAATATATGTCCAGAATCAGAGGGAATATTGAAAAGCAAACATTTTTATTACAGCAGTGAGATTCTGGATGAATTTTAAAAATTCCTTTTATGACGTGAAAATATTGTGTTAGCAATAAAATAGCAACTACCAGAAAGAAAATGGCTGCTGTGCAGAGAGAAAAATAGATGATTTTACTAAAATATTTTTGGTTGAAGTATAACTGACCAATTGCAAAGTGCACTTAAATGTACACTCAATGAATTTTCCTATATACACACCTGCCTAAATGTACACTCAGCTTATTTTTCCATATGTATACACCTGCCTAAATGTACATTCAATGAACTTTTCCATATGTATATACCTGCCTAAATGTACACTCAATGCATTTTTACATTTATATATATCTGCTTAACCTCCACCCAATTCAAGTTATAGAACATTAAAAATGGGTGATTTTAAGTGGGAGAAAGTAGCTTTGGTGTATGTTGTGAGGGTGGACATAAAATCAATAGACAGTATTATTTTGCAAAAAAATCACTGTCTTCCTAATGTGAAGAAAAAATGTTAGAATGCATTAAAACAGCAGAGAATATAGGGCCCATTTTTAGAGGGAGTTCAGAAGTTGATAGATTTTCCAAGGCAAACAAAGTGAACAGACTTTTTTCCCTTTTTTATACTAAATGGCCCAAATGGAGGAAAATCACTTTCAAATGATTACATACAATATGCATAACGACAAATCTGACACTGCCAAAATCATATCCACAACCTCAGTTTTCCTTCCAGCAAGATAAACAAAGCAACACCGATAAATCTGACTGGAAATGGGGCTGTCAAATGCTATCTTCCTGACTTGGGATTAGAAACAAGAGGAATGTCCAAGAAGTCATTTGGCACCAGGAGGGCTGTGCCTGTCCTTGTCTCTCTGCCTCATCCTTTGCTGCTCTTTCCTCCAGTATGTGAATACATATTGATATATTTCTCCTAATTCCCAAATCACAAACACTGAAGGCTTATATAATTTCACTGTGCTTTCTTTTCGGTTGGTGATTTATCTTGAGTGTTGCTTGACTGCTTTATCTTTCTCTACGCAGCCTCTTAAATTGCTTCAGCAGATCTAACCTCTCCAGAGACCGGAGACAAGCACAAAGCTTTATGCCGGACATTGCCAGGCCCCACGTCCGTGTGGGTGTTGAATGGATGCTACATGATGACAGAATGAGTCACTGAGTTTAGGCGGAGAGTTTGGAGGAAGGTGCTAATGAAAAGGGCTCTGGTGCTACAGGAGACATACGCAGGTCAGGAATCATGACGTCAGCCCAGAGCCAGTGTTTAAAAATAGTGAAACTCTTCTATGAATCAAAATGATTCTATGGGGAAAAATCTAAATCGGTGATGGAAGGTTATATTGTTTTGTCAAAGAAAAAGTGATTTATGCTCAACCTCAAGAAAAGCAAAAGTTTCAAATGAAAATAAACTCAGAAGTGCTTGAAGTAGGCAGGAACTCATCAAAAGAGTTGGAGTGAACTTACCATGTTCTGTACACTAACTAAAGAAAATTGCTAGGGGATAGTGAATAGCAAAGATGCCTGGCTCCCTTCCCTATCGCAGTCACCTCTGCAAGTAGGATTACTAGCTTCTGCTTTGCAACAGCTTTTGCTGTTTCTGATGGGTCCTCACTAGAAATAATTCAGGATCATGCAGCAGAGGGTAGAGTCAACAGAGCATTTACTGCTGAAGCTGTCAGAATCAACCCCAAAGAAAAATGGAGCTGAATATGCTTTATGATTACATAACGTGCCTAGACTTGACCAGCCCAAGATGTTTGTTTATATATGCCTAGCATGCCAGATTCGACCTGACTTGTGGCACCTGCTTTAATTAATTTAATTGGTTGTCTTTTCTTGATGGAAAATAGAAAGATATTAGTTAACAATTCCAAAATCTCTTCCCTACCCCATGAAAGCCTTTGTAAATTCTATCTGATGAGGTGGTTAAATTATTCAGTGAATGATTCTATACAAGCATATACTCACAAAAATAATATTTAAACAATACGATAGCTGACATGGAATAAGTACCAAATAACTAGTCAGACTGCATCTGTACTTTTACACTTGATCTGAGCCAAAGGCTAAGAAGCAATGCACCTCTGTACTTCTAAATGTGAAATCAATTCTGCAACATAAAAACATTCACCTGTGGGGACTGGGATTTTGGCTTTCTTTTAGTAATTCATAAGCTTGTGGTAATAAGTGTAAAAACAGGATTTACCAACTGAGTAAAAATTTTCCTATTTATAAAAACTCAGCAAAGCCAATAATTAAATACTGTAGTTTTTGAAAGTATAGTTTTAAAAGTTTAGTCTTTTTATAAAATCAGCTGTGATATATATTTTGAAATGAATAAATAGTACAGTAGGCTAGAGATCTTATTTATTTATTTATTTATTTATTTGGAGACAGAGTCTCGCTCTGTGGCCCAGGCTGGAGTGCAGTGACGCTATCTCGGCTCACTGTAACCTCTGCCTCCCAGGTTCAAGCCATTCTCCTGCCTCAGCCTCCCTAGTAGCTGGGATTACAGGCACCTGCCACCATGTCCAGCTAATATTTTTGTATTTTTAGTAGAGATGGCATTTCACCATGTTGGCCAGGTTGGCTTCCAACTCCTGACCTCAAGTGATCCGCCCACCTTGGCCTCCCAAAATGCTGGGATTACAGGCGTTAGCCACCACGCCCACCTGAGATCTTATTTTTTTTCTTAAATAACCTGGAGCAACTTAATAATAAAAATAAACAAGTTAACTTTAGTTCCCGTTGTTCACTTTATACATTAGCAAACTGTTGCCGTAAAACATGAGATGAAGGTAGAAATGGTTTTAATGAGGCATGCTTGATTTTTCTTAGTTTGTTTCACGTACATTTTATCCGTATGACAAAATATCAATGTGGAATTAAATATTATACACAAAGAGGATATAGAAAACAAACACATTTTATTTTCGCTTTTATTCTTTCCCATTGCACTCAGTATATAAATGAGTTGCAAATGAGGTACAGCTACAAGTATGAAATTATGCTGTTTGGTACAATTCTGATAATTTATATCAATGAAATATAGTAACTGTTGCATGGAAGATCTGACTCCATCTACACAGACAGCAGCACAAATAGATAAAGGAAATCTGAGTTGAGATTACATAATGAGAAGAGTATGCAACATAAAATTCTATGGGTTGCATTACATTTTTTAAAAAAATTATGTGGATACCAAGAAAGGTAAAGAATTTGACTGCATAACTGGAAGTTATGCCTCTAATTCTCTAATTATCACCAAGCTAATTTATAATGGAATAGCAGGATGAGAAAGATAATTGTGTCTTCAAATGAAGTATGATTTCTCAGGGGTGAGCTATATTCTGTGTCACACTGGAAAAGAGACAGTCATTGCCCTTTACTTCTAAAAGGATTTAGACACATAGAACGCATTTGTTCTCTAATAATTGCGTACCTCAAATTGCTTCAATCCTAAATAAATAGCGGCCTATTTATTTAGGATTGAAGCAGTTTGGGGTATGTGATGATTTAGAATGGTCTAAAAATCAAACAGTCTTAAGAACAACCTTGCATCCTTTCCAAGCTATTCTGAACAATTGATTCTATGTATTAGATGCAATTTTTCAACCTTTTATGTTGCTAAAGATGTTCGTTTGCCTCAGAATAAACAACCAGCATCCTGCCTGTAAGACAGAGTAATACTTTTACCTTGATGATTATGAAAGATTAAACAGAAATATTTTAAAAGACATATTTTAGAAGATAATATAATCCAGAGACTCTGCAATTTGTTATCCATGTCTGACATAAAATAAAAATTTATCTGACATAAGAAGAAAAAAGAAAAGTGACTGGCAATTAAGATCAAAGAGTCAACAGAAGCAGACTAAGAGGCCATCCAGGTATTGCAGTTAGCAAACAAGTACTTCAAAATACCTATGATTAAGATACTAAAGAAAATAGAGACAACTGTGGGCAAAACAGATAAAAGATGAGGTGTTTTAAAATGAATTGGATATATCAAAGAGCTTGTAGTACTGGTTATGATCTCCAATACAATGTTGACTAGAAGGGGCAGTGGTGGTTCTTCCTATCTTGCTCCTGAGCTCAGCAATGATGTTAGCTAGAAGGTTTCTGTAGCTGTACCTTTAAGGTCTGGGCATTGTGCTATCTGTAAGTTATACTTCCATAAAAATCAAAACAAATCTTAGGAGATATTTTTCATTTATAAGTTAAACTGTTCCAAAGGGGGATAACCTCTGTCTCTTTTACTTAAAAAATGCAAATATGCTCAATCTAACCTCTTTTCAGTTTCTGAGAATTGCAGTTTCAGGAATTATTACTGACATCAGCTACAAATAAAACAAGAAAACAATTGTTTAAAGACCTCAAAATTGATATAAAACTATTCTGGTCAAGACATTTTTATTAAAATATTGTTTTAAAATTTGGCAGTTGATTTCTGGTCTCATCATGATGCCAAAAATTGATTAAATAGATTCAGTGAGCTATCTACATGAACCAAATAACAGATTTGTTAAAGTCCCTACTACGTGTTTAGGCAGTGACATTTGTCAGTAGCCAGCGTAGTAATAGTTATAAGTGACAATTTGGGGAAGAGGCTGGGCTGAGAGTGTTAGTTCCCATCATGTGGCTCAGTCTCCATTGCCTCAGCCAAAACTGAAACATAAAAGAAGCGAAGTGCTTTCAAGCTTGCATAGGAAGGTGTCTTCTCTTACCCCTGGAACCAAAGAAGCGATGAAAATCTTTGTTTATTGCTTTCGTTAGAGACTCAGACACAGGCTATCAAATGTGCAAAAACGTTTTCTTTCACATAAAAGATTTCTGATGGCCACGTCACTTGTTTCAATTTCCTGTTCGTTCCAGCTACTGCTATCTGGGAGCGGGATTCAAATGGAAGATATCTTGCATTTATCCCAAAACATTCAGCTACCTGACATGAAATATGATGGGACTTTCTTTTAACTTGTTTCTTTCTTTGGATTTTTGTTTTTCACATCATCTCCAGTGTTTCAATTTTCTTAGCAGCCAGAGGCTTCTCCTGACTGTCCCTTTTGGGTAAAGGTGGTCAGGGCTGCTGCAGGCCCAGGCTGCATTCTGTCTGTAAATGGTTTTGCAGGTGCATGATAGACATGGATTCAATTCTTGCTTCCTGATTTCCTGCAGGACATTTCGGAGCTATATACCTCCATGTACAGAGGCCCTGGGGAAGAATGCATACTGAGGGGAAGGATGCACACTGAGGGGAAGGATGCATACTGAGGCTCTTGAGCAGGGTGCACACATTGGGGCCCAAGGGCCAAACCTGGCCAGCTCTCTGTTTTCGTACGGCTCCCAAGCTAAGAATCATCATGTTTTTGAATGGTAGGAAAAAAATCAAAAGGAGAATAATGCTTTGTGACACATGAAAATGATATAAAAATTCAAATTTCATTGCCTATAAATAACTGGAACGGAGCCACGTACACTCATTCATATTGTTCATGGTGGCTTTTGCACCACAATGGCAAAGTTGACTAACTGTCAGAGGCCTTTGGTCTGCAAAGCCTAAAATATTTACTATGTGGCCATTTACAGAAGAAGTTTGCCCACTGTTATGGATTAAACTACGTCCCCAAAAAAGATGTTGATGTCCTAACCACCAGTACTTGTGAATGTGGCCTTATTTGGAAATAGGGTCTTTGCAGATGATCAAGTTAAGTTGAGGTCCTTAGGGTGAACCCTAAACCAATATATATCCTTATAAAATCAGAAAATCTGGAAACACACACACACACATGCATGTGAAGATGGAGGCAGAGATAGAGCTGATGCTTCTATTATACAAGCCAAAGAATGCTAAATGTTGCCAGCAAAACACCAGAAGCTTCCAAAGAGGCCTGGAACAGATTCTCTCTTGCTGCTGTCAGAAGGAGCCAACCCTGCTGACACCTTGGTCTTGGACTTCTTGCCTGCATAGCTGTGAGACAAGAAACTTCTGTCGTTTAAGCCCCTCAGTCTGTGGTGCTTTGTTATGGAAGCTGGAGCAGCATGTACCAGCTCCTGATGTAAACACACACATTATCCACTGAAAGGTGCCAATGCCCTTTTCACTTCATTGGGTTCTTAAAAGTGTCTGCTGTGAACAAATGCCACAGATGTCACCTCCGTTTCTTCCTGTTGTCATCTGTGGAAAGGCCATTGGGAGTGGCTTGGACATTCTCTCAGTGATGAGGCTCTCTCAGGGATGCTGACTGCCTCTACGCACTCCCAAACTCCCCACAAGTGACAAGCATTTTATTTTTCTCAATAACAAATCAAGAACTGTCAGTTAAACTCCCACCTGAACCAACTTCTCATAGCCTCCTATTCAAAAATTATATTGTTTAAAAAAATCTTTCTTTTAAAAGATAAAACAAGGATGGCTGCATATGATTTTCTCTCTACCAATATTTTCGAGAACATACACCAGTGGAAGTGCCCAGTAGGATCCCAGAATTTAGGGAAGGTTTCAGTGTTTCATTTTAATATTCCAAACAATAAAATGAAGAAATGAAATGTTTTGGTTCCTTTTAGAACCTGCTAAGGAACCAAACATGCTTTTAAATGAGGACTCAGTTAAAATATTAGATGGAAGCAAAAGATCATTTAGAATCAACAATAAATTCTCCTGATCTGCCTTTTACAATTAGTTATTTACAGTTTAAAAAATGCCAAAATCATTTCTAAAAATCATTCCAATACAGGTGTAAGTTGTTAGTGTAATGCAATATGAATACCTAAATATGCATAAAAAGACAAACAAGGGGTTCCTTATTCACCTTAGTAACAGGGCTTTGGGATTCTTTTGTAAATGATTCAATTTATAAATGTTTGGTGGTTCTATATTGTTCTAGAACACATCTGTTGCAAAAAAACAAAAACAAAAACAAAAAACCTCCAATTCCCAATCAAACAAAAGATTTACTGGGAAACTCTGAGATGCCCAGTTCTAATTCTGGTGCAATGGGAACAAACTTATACTGAGACATAAACTTTGACCTCAGGGAATTTATGGGATTCATTTTTAGCCTGCTTGCAAAGATTAGAAAATTATATAGTCAAAGACTAAACGGATGGAAAGACTTGTATGTACAGTTGATATTCCAAACAGACAAAAATGCTTGCAACTGTCATGAAACCACAGGGAGGAGATGGACGAGATTCAGCTGCAGCCTGAAGGAGGGGTATGACCTGGAGAGACACAAAGAGGGGAGAGGAAGGATGTTGTGTGATGCACACCAGACTCAGAACCCACTGGACTGGGAATGGTGACTGTGATGTTCCTTACTAAGCAGTGAGCTTCCTGAGGGCAGGAGCTGTGTTTTGTTACTTTTTTGGTCACTAGTTCCTGGCAGTGGACTGCACACAGAAATCGGGCTCAATGGCTAACGAATCGAATTAATGATAGTGAGAATCCCGGCAAAACAGAAATAAATAAAGGGGCTGGAATGTTGGGAGTCCCCAAACATAAAGAAGTTTTATCTCCGAAGGTTACTTACCAGGGTTTTGGACTCAGAATTCATTTATTACCAAAAATATCTTGTAAACACTGATCACCTTCCTGCAATAAATTTTGGCCTGTGCACAAAATTTAAAGGGGTACCAAAACCTTCAATAATCAAGGTAAATAATATTTTAATGCAACATACGTTTTAAAATAAAAATAAATGCCAAAAATCTCATGATAAACAAAATACCACCATTTTAAATAAAGACAGGATCGGTATTATTGACTTTTCTTGTTGCTAGTGGGTGAAATACGCTCGCTGCTGATCCCACGCAGCTGAGGCTGGTAGGATAAAGGCCAGAATTGCCAGAGGCCCTGTTTGCCATGATGTGGAAAGCTCAGATTGACAATGAAACCACAGAGATGAAAGCAGAAGCAAGAGGCAAAAAGAAACTAAGTTCTGAAGTCATGTTTGAGTCCCTGGATCTACTCATGCCTGAAAGAAAGTTCTGCTGGGTTTTTGTGTTGGGAGCTTCATTCCCCTTTTCTGTTTAAATTCAAAACCCAGTTTGAATTGGATTTTGGTCCTTTCTAGTCCAATGGCTAAGGAAAGCTGAGTAGCAAACCAGTCCCCCTCTGATTTGCCCTTGCTGTGCCAACAAGCGGGCTATTCCTTTTAACTGCCTAGCTTTCCCCAAGCTCTTCTCAGCTTTATCAGTTTTCTTCTTCATTCTCTCTTCCTAAAAGAATGGAACGTGTTTCTCCATGCAGAGCCTAGGAGATTCCTAGAATGGCCAACAATTCTTTGAGATTCATGGCATCATTAAATGTAGTTGAATTGCAATGGCATTGTTTCTGCTGCTTCCTTTGTAATTATCAATACATAACTCTTTTGCATTATTTCTATTATTCCATGGAGTTTATTTAATGGAATCTCTGTGGTTTTATTCTCAATCTGAGCTCTCCACATCATGACAAAAGTGGTCACTGGCAATTCTGGCCTTTATCTTACCAGCCTCAGCTGCATGATAACAGCACAGAGCATATGTCGACCGGGCGCGGTGGCTCACGCCTGTAATCCCAGCACTTTGGGAGGCCGAGGTGGGTGGATCACGAGGTCAGGAGTTCAAGACCAGCCTGGCCAACATGGTGAACCCTCGTCTCTACTAAAAATACAAAACTTAGCTGGGTGTGGTGGCATCCGCCTGTAATCTCAGCTATTTGGGAGGCTGAGGCAGAAGAATTGCTTGAACCTAGGAGGCGGAGGTTGCAGTGAGCCCAGATCGTGCCACTGCACTCCAGCCTGGGTGACAGAGCAAGACTCTGTCTCAGAAAACAAACAAACAAGCAAAACCACACATTTCATTAAAATATTATTTACCTTGATTACTGAGGTTTTTGGCACCCCTTTAAATTTTGTGCACAGGCCAATGCCTTCCTCTCTTTCCAGCCTGTCCTGGCTACACCTGCAACGTTACTCTGACCTTCCCCAACCTCCGGATCCTAAACAGTACATTTTGCCCCAAGGTATCTGCTATGGCTGAATTGTGCATCCCAAAAGACATGTTGAAGTTCTAACAGCCTGTACCTAGGAACGTGACCTTATTTGGAAATAGGGTCTTTGCAAGTATAATCAAGCTAAGATAAAGTCAATAGGGTGGGTTCTCGTGCCATATGACTGGAATCCTTACCAGGAGAGGAAACACCCTGTAAAGATGGAGATACCGGGAGAAGATGGCCATGACAACGGAGGCAGAGGCTGGAGGGACGCGTCTGCCAGCCAAAGAAGGCTGAGGATTCCTGGCAGTGCTGGGAGCCAGAAGAGGCAAGGGAAGATTCTCCCTTGAAGGTTTCAGAGGGAGCATGGCCTTGCCAACACCTCGACTTCTAGCCTTCAGAACTAGGGGAGAATCCATCTCAGTTATTTGGGGATCCCTGCCCCCTTTCTTTTAGTGCTTTAGCACTGCAGTCCTAGGGAACGAATATAGTCCCCAATCTAGGGCCTTCTCTTTGGCTTTATCCTTGGGATCCAGAGACTCAAGAACCATATTTGAGCTTCTCCATATCTTCTTCACAATTTTCTCTCCCTCTGTCCACTGCTTAAATGTTGACATGCCCTTGGATTCCCCTGTAAAGTCTTCAGTGGGACTCTTCTAGACAATCTCCCCCTCTACTATCTAAGAAGGAAAAAAACTTGCTCCCATGAACTGGCAGCAAGAGGGGCCACTAATCAGCCAAGAATTGCTGGGTGGGGAGTTTCAGAGTAAACTGAAGGCAGCTAGCAAGCTGTGGCGTGCATGATTGCAGGATCCTACAGGACAGCGCTGAGGAAATGGCAGCGAGTCAGCCTGGGTTGGGGAATGCAGAGCACTCATTATTGAGATGTGCAACTTCAAAGTTACCTTTTACTCTACCCTAGCTAGTTACCCAGGTATAAATCTTATTGTTCTTCCTTCAAAATATATTTTGCCACTAGTTGCCCAGACTGGAAACCTCAGCCCCCGTAGCAGTTCCTCCCCATTTTCACCCACCTTTTTCTAATCAGTTGTCAAGCTTTAACTTTCAGTTATTGTCACTACTGTGGCCACTGTTCAAGTTCAGAGACCTTAAACAAAAATGTTGCCAAGGTCACATGCGAATAACTTGAAGATCCGTTGGCCCCAAGCCCCATCCTTCTCCCCTAATGACACAAGATCTCAAGTTTTGTCCTTGGACAGTCAAGCCTCGCCTCAGTCCTGGCCCAGAGCGATGCTTCATAAATGCTTCCTGACTGAATGAAGAATCATGCATTTCCCTCTCATTTCACTTAGTAGCATCTTCCAAACAGGATGTTTTTTAGACTTTTAGGACTTCCTGATTATTTGGTCACACAGGGCCTGATCTTCTACATTGTTTCATGTTGCTACCTTTAAGAGAAAACAGGGCATACGTGGAATTTCACAGCAAGCTGTCGAGTACATGGAATTGCCATTAGGGGTTCATAAATCTCTGTTTTGGGAAGATGGGTGGGTGGGAGAGGTAACTGCAGGGAAAGATGAGCTTAGGAAATATGATTGATTCTTAGGTTGGGGAGGAAGCATGGGTTGCAAACCGGCACAGAGGAGGACCCCATAAGTAATCTCTAAAGCTATGGCCACTAAGAGGAATGGGAAGGATCTCACCAGCTAGAGATGACAGTGATGAAAGGAACAAACACCAGATAAAAACAGGTCGCCAGTAATACAGATTACATGAAAGCAATGCATGGTTCTTTCTATCTCCCAGAAACAAATAAAGGACAGCTAAGACCAGTTCAGAAACACTACTGAAAAAGTGGAATTCTTTTCCTCATGCACTTTGCCAAGGAGTTATTTGTGTCTATTGTTATTTACTTTGGCTTCATTATTTGATCCTACGAATTCTTATGAGAATCAAAATCAGGCCAGTTTCAGTGAAGCAATGCACTAGCATATTGTGTTAGGAAGCTGGAAATGTATTCAGATGAAAGATACACAAAATGCTCATCGCATCACTGACACAGACACACCATATGCATCTTATGTGAGTCCTCTATATATGAACTCTTACGCTTAAAATTCAGTATACATTTATTGTATATGCTTTATTCTGATCAACTGAGTAGTGCTTCTGAGATAGAAAAACTTGCCAGGTATCCTTCCAGCTTTTCGGCACCAAGTAGGGGGAAAACAGCTTTCAGAATTACCATGCTGAACTTTGATGCTACTCTGAGAAAGTTACTGCCTAATTCTACATCTCTTATGCAAACCGGGTGGCGCACGATTTCATTTCAACTTATTAAGTCAATTACCTGAAAAATAGACACCAAATTACAATGTATACTGTTTTTTTCCACTTTATAGAGAATCAAAATGTCACAGGTAGGTGGGATACCACAGAATTTAAAAAGTTTTCTGCTTATGAATGATACATAATTTCAAATGACTCATAGCACTTGTTGAAATAAAGTATCCAACCTGGCTGACTCATAACACTGACGCTGGAGTTTCAAATAGAGTTTCCCTTATCACACAAATTGATCCAATCTATGCATTGCACAGAGTTATTCTGACCATAACAAATTACTAGTGACCAAGCTATCAATCATTTAAACAAGCAATGCTATCACAAGATAATACACTCAATTACCTAACCCCGTCTGCGAGTTCTATAGGAACCACTTTCATAACTTTAACAGAATGCTTTGGATACATTTTAAAATCTTTTATAATTCAGGCTCCATTGTCAAGCTCTGATGAAAAAGTAGGGCTCTTTATTTGCCTGTAATTTCGAAAATGGCTTCATTTCTTCTCCAAGTACATGCAAGACATTTTGGATAGTTTAAGAATACCGGTTTTCTTAAAAACGCTATGTGAGAAATGTGGATGTCTGGAAATGAAAAAAGCCAGATGGCTTTATTTGTTTCATCTCCTTTTGCACCTACAGAGTCTGAAGAGATCATACAATGCGTCCTTCACTTTGGTGTCTTTTCAACCAGGATTGAAGAGAAAAATAGAAACCTAAATAATTAAGACTGATTCATACTTGTCCTCTCACAGCAATGTTCTACCCACTAACTTATAACACCTTTATGAAAAGTCAGATCCCCTCCATTTCAGTTTCCTATTCCAATACGGAAGATGGACATTTTAGCAGCAAGACTTCAAAGGGGAAAACTTCAGACACAGACTGAGTGCACTTTGCATTCTGTCTTCATTTATAAGAGAGACACTAATGGATTTAAGCAAGGAAGGTGAGTGGGCTGGCCTTTATTCAAGCCCTGTATCTGTATTATTCGGTGTTGCTGTCATCACAAACACCTTTTCTATGGGAAGAGGGTGCCCATTTATTTTTTTTTCCCCAAAAGAAAACTTCTCTGCAGGGATTTCAAAGTTCTAAGGAAGTAGTAAGAATCTCCTATGAGATGATTCTTTGGTTTTCTAGGGTTCTCATACAAAAAATGATCTGTTCTTTCAATTCGTATTTCCTGAGTTTTGCTGTGTGCAAAGTGAAGTGGTGCTTGACTTCATGAAGTTTACCCTCTGGTAGGAGAGAAAGATTCTTAAGAAGCAAACTCTTTATTAATCATAAAGCATGATAGGTCATGAGAGATAGAAGCATGGCAGAGACAGGAGGCCAGGTGGGAACAGAGATGGAGGGAGGGTGCTTCCTACTTAGGACAGGTTATTCAGCTACCCAAGGAGGGGACACCTAACCTGGGGTCTGAAGGATGGAAAGAATCCAGCCTCCTGGTGAGCAAGAAGAACAGTTTTCAGGAAAGGAAATGGGGATGCTGGACTCCCTGAGATTTG
This sequence comes from Theropithecus gelada, assembly GCF_003255815.1. Lineage (NCBI taxonomy): Eukaryota > Metazoa > Chordata > Mammalia > Primates > Cercopithecidae > Theropithecus > Theropithecus gelada. Next base: position 43,531,010 of record NC_037678.1, on the reverse strand, counting down.
AATGGGTGGGGGTGGGGGTGGCAGATGTTGGTAGAGGGAGGAAGGAAGAGCAGCATTCACACTTCTTAGCCTCATACCCCAACCCCCGTCTCCCCTTTCCCCAAGGAAGAGAGGCAAGTCAGGTTCAGAGTCTGGGGAGGATGTGGGGACTGGAGCACAGCAGGGGTGAGAGCAGCCCCCTGTGGGGTTCAGTATGTGCATGTGTATGTTCTTTAGCATGTGCACAGCTGTGTGTGTGCAGGTGTGAGCTTACCCAGGAGGGGCCGCTCCCAAGTGTACCAGGACTTGTCTGGGAGGTCAGAGTCTCTGTGCCGCCTGTGTGTTCTCATGTAAATCAGTCTACAGTATGTGGCATCCCTTTAGATGTGGTGCAGTGCACACCCTGAACACCTGTACAAAGCTGCCCTGGGGATGAAGGAAACATCCAGGGTGATGCAGAGTCCTGGCTCGTGCCATTGGCAGTGCCAATACTGAGCAAGGGAGTGGCAGAGGACCAAGTTGGACGGGAAAGAGGATGAATATTCTTCCCCTTTTTCCCTAATTATGTGGCCAATTTTTTTTTTTTTCAGTTTCACCATGTAAAATGTCACAGGGGCAACATGCAGTCTTGATTTGTCCCTTTACCCATGAAACCCAAAATGAGGGCACATGATGGATGCAAACTCCAGAACCACTGTGAGTATGTGAGGAGTGAAGCCCACAGGGTCTGGGGTTAGTCTGAGTTGGTTTCCCCTGGGCCCCTCCATCTGCCAGTTCATAGGTCCTGTAACCTGGTGAGTCCCAGCGGTGACATCCCGAAAGTGGGAAGCTCACACTGAGAGGAGACACCTGGGTGGGGACCTGGGTCTCTGTGACTCCCAGGTGCCTGCTTTCTATGGTTCTGCCTTTTTTTTTTTTTCCTCTTCTGTGTCTCCTCTGTGTGTGGATCTGCACACTCATGCTCTCCTTTGGGAGGGCATTTCTTTAAATCAAACATTTAAATTTTGCATTTTTGTAACTCATACAAAAGAAATAAAAGGTTTTCCAAGCAAATAAATTTTAAATACAGAATATCAAGTTTTAAAATATAGTACCTCAAATACCCTCTCTTGGTCTATATAACATATGATAACAATTTGAAAATTATTTCAAAAACATTTCTATCCTTTGTCATAGGAAACTTGAGTTGTGAAATGGCTTCATTTTTACCATGCTCAAATATATCATGATCTGCTGAAGTGAGAGGTACACGTCTGGGAGTACAGGGCAGTCATAAACTTGAGATCTCATGCTCTATTTTTCTGAGTCTTTCATTTATGTCTGTAATTTTTTTGGAGCCAGCACATCATGATAAGAGAGTACTTAGATTTTTGAGGATTCTGAGAACTTTGGAAATAATGTCAATGCTATTAAAAAGGAGTTAATGGCACAAGAATGGTGAACTCAACCTTAAACCCATCTTGCCAAAGATCTTCTACATTCAAATCAATTAAATATTTTTATTTTTATTTTCAGAGATGGGGTCTCACTCTGTTACCTAGGCTGGAGTGCCGTGATGCGATCACAGCTCACTGCAACCTTGACCTCCTGGGCTCAAACGATCCTCCTGCCTCAGTCTCCCAAGTAGCTGGGACTACAGGCACAAGCCCCACTGTGCCCAGCAACTAAATATTTTTAAGTGAAACCACTGACATTTTCATAACTTCACTTTATCTTCTAGTGAAAAGAAGGTTTCATTCTTCACACAGTGACACTGGGAGCCTGGCGCAAGCCTTGGCACCTCTGCTCTCAGCTCAGGAAGGGCACAGAACTGGGAGCTGGGGTGCTTCTGAAAAAAAGCAGTGATGCCAGACAGTGGCACCCACCACATGGCAGTTATCATCCTGTTTCTAGGAACTTCCAAGTGAGATTGGTAGTATTAGCTCGAGTGCCCTGATTTACTAGGGTTTTGTTTATTTGTTTTGTTGTTGTTTTGTTTTGCTTTTTTTGAGACAGTGTCTGGCTCTTTCACCCACACTGGAGTGTGGTGGTGTGATCATGGCTCACTGTAGCCTCCAACTCCTTGGGCTCAAGTGATCCTCCTGCCTCAGCCTCCCGAGCAGCTAAGCCTAAAGGCATGCACCACTATGCCCAGCTAATTTTTAATTTTTTTTGTAGAGATGGGGGCAGGGGAGACTTTCTGTGTTGCCCAGGCTGGTCTTGAACTCTTGGCCTCAATCCTCCCACCTCGGCCTCCCAAAGTGCTGGGATTGCAGGCATGAGCCACCATGCCAGGCCTGATTTATCATTGCCAGAAAGCATTTCTTTTTTGCACTCTCCGTGAGCTCTCAGCACATCACTGTCCCAGACAAGAAAATGAGGTGATATTTTCTGATAAGCCTAGAGTGATTGGCTGACTCAAGCCTTGTCTTGCGCACAGAGCCTTTCTGGGTCAGCCAAGTGCGAACAGCTTTTTTCCTTTGTTACAGGTTTGATAGTTCTTGGCCTCATTTGTAGGACTTCGTGTAATCTGCCTTATAGTGTGATTAAATGTATATGTGCTGTCACTAGATTTTGAATACATAGAAGAAAAAATTTACATCTTTATCCTTGCTCTATTCCTCAGAAAAATGCCTTAAACAACAATTCCTCAATACATAGTTATGGAATTTGAATTTCAAACATATTCTCTATTAATAGATATAATCAGTGCCAAACCCAAGATTTGTGTTTCAAGTGTAAGCCAGGATATACACTATATCAATCAGGGGTTCTGATTACCAGCAACAGAAATGGATTCTGATTAACTTAAGAGGATACAAATTTATTGGAAGGCTACCAACAGTTGACAGAACCAATGGAAAGGCCTGGAAAATTGCCTCGGAAAGTAAGCAAGCACTGCAAGAACAGAAGCCAAGAGCATCAAGGGTCCAGGGGTCTCCCCCACTGGCAGCCACCTGTTTGTGCACCTGCCATTGCTGCCCCTGGGCTCCTAACCTTTATGCCACCATGTTGAATAGCCCTCAGGTGCTTCCATTTCTTGGGGGCACATCCCAACATTTCAGAACCAAGAACAGGGGAGCATGCAATCAGCTGAGCGTATATATGCACACATATCCTGGCTGCCAGGAAATGGGGAGGTGATTTATCTGCACCCTATCTCAGGGTGGAACTGCATACTAGACAGTTTCCCCAAGCTATGATGGTATTATCAGGTCGGAGAGGGAGAGGAGGAGGAAGGAGAAAAGAGAAGGAGGACAAAGAGGAGGAGGAGGAAGAGACGGAGAAAAGGAGAAGGAGGATGAAAAAGAAGGAGAAGTAAAAGGAGGAGAAGGAGGAGGAGAAAAGGAAAAAGAGAAGGGGGAAGAAGGAAAAGGAGAAAAAGGAGGGCAAGGAGAAGAAGAAAGAGAAAGTGAAGAAGGGGGAGGAAGATGGGGAGTAGGAGGCCAAGGAGGAAGAGGGAGGGAAGGAGAGGAAGAGGAAGGGGAAGAGGAAGAAGGAGAAAAGGGGATGGGAGGAAGAGGAGAAAGAATGGCAGTGGCTACTAGGCTACGGAAAAATTTTTATTTTCGTTGACTATGAGTTTTTAAAGCAGTTTGCACAAAAAGTTGCTTTTCACAAAAACAAATCAACCTTTCTGAACAAATTTCCCTAAACATTGAAACGGTTTTCATGAGTAGAAACAGGTTCAGTAACTAACTATATAATCTAAGTGACAAAGTCTGTGTTAATAACACAAACATTTAATAAGATCAAATGTAAAGTATAAACAGTTTTCATGTCAATACTAAGAAAGCGGAAATTCTCAGAATAGAAACCAGAAAATGAGAGAGTGAGTAATCGGGTCCCAGAGGTTGAAAGGGAAGAACGATGTGATACATATTCTCTCATCTAGCGCTACAGGGTGTCTCCACCTGCCTCCCATTCGGAGATAAAGACCGGATATGACACTAACAAGTAGGTATGCGCCCACAGCATGCTACTAGCCTAAGAATATGAATGACAAATCATGCTGTTTTCCCACATGGAATAAAAGTGCTCTTCCTAGGTCAGAAATGATTTGTTCATGATGACCATAATGATCATCGGTACCACGCGTCTAGGCTAAAAATTCACCCTCCACAAACCTTCCACTTCCTCCTAATTTTCATGAATTAGTTATTTCAATGCTCCCCAAATAATCTAGTTGACTATAAACCTTTTCATACTCCTTAAGCTACAATAACTCTTGATTTTAAAAATAGGGCCTTACATTACTAATGCTATACCAATTTTTAAACATCATGCTCTGAAAAAATAAAAGCCTATTACTGTAAGTTATATATTAAGTTTTTTTGGAAGTGGGTACATACAAATACCTGCTGTGCAATTTCGATGTACTAGGAATAACAAAAAATACTTTAAAAATGTTATTCATCTTGCCCATAGAATATTTATTCTTCAATTACTAATTACACATTGGACTTTCAAGGTGCAGAATATGGCACTTCTTTGGTAAGCAGTGACACATGTCATCAACTCCACAATTTTACTTAGGTTCCACAAAGTGGACCGCCACCAAAGAGGGGGGTCTCTCTTGCCTTGGTAATGACAACTACATACACTATCATCATCTTTTTTTTTTTTTTTTTTTGAGATGGAGTCTCACTCTGTCACCTAGGCTGGAGTGCAGTGGCACGATCTCGGCTCACTGCACCCTCTGCCTCCCAGGTTCAAGCGATTCTCCTGCCTCAGCCTCCCGAGTAACTGGGACTCCAGGTGCCCGCCACCATGCCTGGCTAATTTTTGTATTTTTAGTAGAGACAAGTTTTGCCATGTTGGCCAGGCTGGTCTCAAACTCCTGACCTCAGGTGATCCACCTGCCTCGGCCTCCCAAAGTGCTAGGATTACAGGCGTGAGTCACTGCGCCCAGCCTGGATCAATATTTCTTAAAGGCAATTTGTCAATACATGTCCAAAGCCTTAGCTTTGTATTTTTCTCCAAGAAATCTAATTTTCTGGACATATATTAAAGATACAATAAATTTGTGTAAAGATTGTGCTATGAGCATACCCACCACAGCACTGCTTAGCAAAACAGAAAATTACTAATTTCAATGTCCACCCTCAGGGCATTAGGTAAAAAAAATCATATGTCCACACCATGGCATTAAAAATGAGGCAGGAAGGAAAATGTAAATCCAAACCACGATGAGATACCATTTCATACACACTGCATTGGCCATCATCAAAAACTGGAAAAGAAGTGTTGGTGAGGACTGGAGAAAGTAGAATCTTCATGCATTGCCAGTAAGAATACAAAATGGTTCAGCAATTGTGGAAAACAGTTTGACAGTTCTTCAAAAATTAAACATAGAATTATCCTACAACCCAACAATTCCACTCCTACCTGAATACCCAAAGAATTGAAAACAGCAACTGAAACAAATACAGGTACACGCATGTTTATAGTAGCTCTATTCACAATAGCCAAAAGGTGGAAACGACCCAAGTGTCAATCAGCAGAGGAATGGATAAACAAACGGTGCTGTAGACATGCAGTGGAATGTTATTCTGCTAAAAAGGAAGGAAGTTCTGATATTTGCTACAATGTGCATATAAGCCTTGAAATGCTAAGTGAAAGACGCTAGACACAAAAGGTAACATACTGTGTGATTCAATTTACATGAAACATCCAGAATAAGGCAAATCCATAGAGACAGAAAGGCTAATGGTTGTCAGGGGGGCTGGAAGGAGGAGTGGGGTGGGGAGTGACTGCTTAATGGATATAGGTTTTCCTTCTGGGGTGATGAAAATGTTTTGGACCTAGGTAGAGGGGGTGGTTGTACAACACTGTGAATGTACTAAGTGACACTGAATTGTTAAGAAATGGTTAATGGTTAATGTTACGTGACTTTTTCCCTCAAGATAATAAAATGATGCAGAAGAGTATTTTGTGGTAAGGGAAGATGTTCACCACATATTTGGGGGGAGAAGTGTAAAAGTAGGGAAATAAAAGCGGATATAGGAATTAATTATTGAACTTGCTAAAATAATTTTATAAATAAACACTATATATAAAAATATAAACACATATGAATATGTATTTTATAACATATAAAGAATATATAAACGGACAGAAAGGCTTTACACAAGAAAGCCCCTAGTGGTGATCCTTGGGTAGGGGGATTATGTGGTAGGATTATGGTTGACTTAATTCTTTTCTTACCTGTACTTCCAAATATCTCATAATGAGCATGTAATACTTTGTATTAAGAAAAAAATTGTATAGGTGGTATAATAAAAATAGGAATGTAAAATCGGGATTATGTCTGTTGACTCATAACATGCCTCCATAGAATCCGGTAACAACATGGATAGCTTTTCCATGAGCTCATCTGCATTATTAGGCAAATGATGTCCTGTGAAACACAGTCACACAGTGGAAAGCAGGATATACCATGCTGAACAAGCAAGTCAGGCACCCTAAACTGGCTCCACTGTGCTATCCAAAGGCTTCAACCTCTTCGCTGAGATAATATTGAGGTAATGATAGTAACATAACTAAGTTACATGACTTTGAAATGCACTAAAAAATATATACTTAAAAGAAATAGCATGTCAAGAAAATAAGCCAACCTACTGCATATAAGTAATCCTTTAACAAAACGTAATTTGCTTAAAATCCTTAATAAGAGCTCATTCTTTTATTCATAAAGTATATCAAAATGTGATCAATTTTACTATAATGAAATAAAATCTGATATTTGTTTACTATTTTTTACTACTATTTCAAGGTGCTGTTAAAAGAAAGCTACCCAAATGAAAATATCTGTATTTTCATGCTTTAAGAAAACTTGGTAAAAATGAAAAATTTCAAAACAGGGAATCATGTGACTATGAATTGCATGACTTAAAAAAAGATTGAATTATTCTATGAAAGAATGAGCTTTCACTGCATTTCAAAAAATGTCAGTTTTCCTGCTTCTATAGTTACTTGAATTCTTTCAGGTTCTCTCTTAGATACAATTGCTTGTCTGGATGTTACTAATTGTTATCATGAAGGTTCCCTTCTGATCTCATCTAATTTTCTTTCTTATTAGCAGAGGCTGACATTCATTCATCCGAAAAGTATTTGAGGAGTGTCTACCACATTCCAGACCACATGCTCGGAGCCTGGAGGACTGAGCATCACTGGCCCTACCCTCAGGCCATAAGTGGGCTGTCCAGTGACGAGAATAGCAGTGCCACACAGGCATTTGGTACATATGTATTGAATACTGGCCTTAGGAGGAGGGATCAGGGTGAACTGGTGTGTGCACATTACAGCCTCTCCCAGGGTTGTGGGTTGTCCACGTGAATTTGGGTATTATTACATCATGGCACGTGGATAAGGGCTAACATCTATTGAGCATCCACTGAATTCTGGGCAGAACGCTGAGCACTTTCCCTGCACTAGGTGATTCACATCCCATTGATCTAGGGGCTACCATCACCAAACTCTACAGATGTGAAAACCGAGGCCCGAGGCAGTTAAATGTTACTTGCCTGGGGTCATACATAGTGAAACCTGGCAACTGCATCTTCTTGCCAAGGGCATGCAGAAAGAGGAAAGTGATAAAGACCAGAGGTGTGTTCTTGGGAACGCCCTCCATCCAGGGGAAGAGGGGACAGCAGAGCGGCAGGAGAAAGAGCACGGAGGGACTTCCTAAATCCCTAAATGTTCAATCAACTACCAGGATGCTTCAAGAAAAGCTGGCTCACAAGAAGTTTGGGCTGGACGGGAAGGAGGGTCCAGAAGCACTTGGTATCTAGGAACTGGGGGCTTTCCAAGGAACACTTTCAGCTACATGGGTAGGATGTGGCTGAGTTCCTGAGCCTAAGAAGGCGACTGAGCTATGGAGGCAAGGTGTTTTTCCCAAGAGGCTTGGGGAGGCAGGCATGAATGTGCTTAGAGGGATGTCTTGAGTGGGAAGAGGATCCAGGCAAGAATTGCTTCAGGCCAGGATGAGTTAGCAGAGAAGCTGAAGACATTTGAGAGCTGAAGGCTGGAGAAGGCTCCAAGAGGAGCTGAGGGACAGGGCCCAGGGACCCCCAGCTCAGCAAGGGCAGAGGAAGAAGACTTTTGGCTCCAATGGGGAACTGAAGAAGACATCTAAGTAAAATATTAGGCAGTGTGATCTGGCGCGAGGCAGGAGATGAGGCGAGCAGGCAAGATTCAGCATGGCTGAATGGGCAGCTTGATGGCCCAGGCACTTGCTGGCTCCTTTGTCATTTCAGAGGGTGACTTTCTGTTCCAGGCTAGTGATACCATTTTTTTCCATTCATGGTAGTTTCATAAAGTTCCCTTTTAAAATAAACCTATTCAGATAAAATAAATAAGTCCATTAAGGGAAGAAGAAAGCAAATAATGGTACAGATGGTGCAGGGATGTGGCAAAAATTGTGAAGGGGTGTGGGTGAGTGAAGATTTGACAACATTGCATACAGGAGTACATTTCCTAGTTAAAAATCATTTAAAATTTAATTTAAAAAAATGTACAGTTAATTGCTTCACCTGCAATGCTGGAAACTGTCTAGGTGGGACCGAATCTGAGCCAAAACTAACACCCGCCCAGGGAGAAGAGGGCTGAGTCCTTGGCAGGGGTTCCGGGCTGTTCTTGGCAGAGAATGTGGCCCAGAGAAGCTGTCCAGCTGGCTCAAACATGTGGATTTGCAGCTGTACACTCAAACTGGGCTCCATCCTTTTTTTTTTTTTTTTTTTTTAAATGAACTAGTTACCCTTATTTCAGTGCCCCATGAAAATGTTTTGGGGCTGGGTATGGTGGCTCATGCCTTTAATCTTAGCATTTGGGAGGGTGAGACAGGAGGATCGCTTGAGCCCAGGAGGTTGAGGCTGCAGTGACCCTTGGTCACATTGCTGCACTCCAGCTTGGGCAACAGAGTGAGACCCTGTCTCAAAAAAAAAAAAAAAAAAAAAAATTCAGGTTTATGAAATGCTTTTTATTATGAGGATGAGAAATACTTGGATTTTCTCTGTAATTAGAATTATGAAACCAGTTGGGCCACTCACCCTCTCTAGCCTGGGCAACAGAGTGAGACCCTGTCTCAAAAAAAAATATATATTTTTTTGGCTCATGCTTGTAATCCCAGCACTTTGGGAGGCCAAGGCGGGCAGGTCAAGAGATCGAGACCATCCTGGTCAACATGGTGAAAACCTGTCTCTAAGGGGGGAGGGGGGAGGGATTGCATTGGGAGTTATACCTGATGTAAATGACGAGTTGATGGGTGCAGCAGACCAACATGGCACAAGTATACATATGTAACAAACCTGCACGTTATGCACATGTACCCTACAACTTAAAGTATAATGATAATAAATAAATTAAAAAAAAAAAAAAAAGAAAACCTGTCTCTACTAAAAATACAAAAATTAGCTGGGCATGGTGGCATGCGCCTCTACTCCCAAGCTACTTGGGAGGCTGAGGCAGGAGAATCACTTGAACCCAGGAGATGGAAGTTGCAGTGAACCGAGATCATGCCATTGCGATCCAGCCTGGTGACAGAGTGAGACTCTGTCTCAAAAAAAAAAAAAAAAAAAAAAAAAATTAATGCTCCTGTTCAGGCAATATTTTGTTTTGTCTTACTCTATAACTGCAAGGCATTTCAAAAGAAAATGAAAAATCTTTGCTCGAATGGGCTAAGAAGCAAAGGAAATGGACTGACAGGGTTTGATCTGACTGTGTCCTCTGTGGCCAACATCATCGCGTCTCTGCAGAGAACCCACAGCCTTTTTTGATTCTGGGCACCAAGACATAAACAAGACATGAAGACAAATGCCAACTTCCTAATAGATTTTAACCTTTCCTTCAGATTTTCTTTGGAATACTGAATGGACTAATCAATTTTCCTATTTTCATTCTAGAAACTCAAATAACACTTGCCAGGTAGAGATGAAAATACAGTAGGTTCCAGAACCCTTTCCTTCTTCTAGGACATACATGGGGCACACAAGCAGTTTTATAAGTTACAAACATATGCAGAGAATAAAATTTTAACATAAAAGAAAAGTGTGGAAATGCCTCATAACATTAACTTTTATTCGTATATGGAGAAAATCACTATTTTCCCCTATTTACTTCATTTAAAAATTTCCTCCAGTGAAATACAATTAGTTGTTGAAGAAAGATAACCCTAGGAACAAAGTGCTGTGCACCTGTGTCTTCTCGACTTGCAGTGGTGTTGCTGTGCCACCCTCAGCTGTCAGGTCAAAGATTAGTTAGGATGAAACTTTTCTGGGGCAGAATGAATGCATAATTGCATTTAAAAATGAATCTGCTTGGTACTCAAGATTACTTGCCTGCTCCATCCATGAGATTCCTAAAGAAATTAGGTCACTCAGTAGGACATAAGTTCAAAATTAAGACATTCCAATTTATCATGAGGACAAAGTACGGTTTCAGACAAAATCTTCCACATAAAGGAAGATTCAGCTAAACATCCATTAACCTAAAAATTAACAAAGGAAAACTTTGAAGATACAAATCATGATTTTAGGGCATCTTATTTTCTAGACAAGTTTTGAAAACATCAAAACATGGTTATGTAAACTGCTTTCAAAGATAAACCCTTGATTACTGGGGCTGCAAAAGTAGGAAACAAATATCAAATGATATAACAACACCGAATTTGATTTTACAGCACTTCCTTCAAAACTCTAATTAAATTAAATGCAAATAATGTGAGCGTATATCAGCCAGAAAGTTTATAATCCTTCTAATAAAATCCGTATGTTTTTAAAGGAAGTTTTACGTAGAAAAAGACAGACTTTAGAAAGAAAACACAAAAAATATGTACTGGTCTAAAACTTTGAAATAACAACCAGACTGTATGCCTGGGACAGCGTGAATTACTGTGAGTAGAGAATCCTGTTTGTATTCATTTTAGTGTCTGTTAGGAGGTTAGGCAGAGAGTAATTTTTAAAAATGGGCTGGTAGAGTTTTGCTATTGATTTGTAAAGTTGACGTGTGTACCATGTGACAAGGTATGTAACTGATATGACTTATTCAGATGCAACCACAATGTAAAGATTTCATACATTTCTTTATAAATATTCTTTAATAATTCAGAAAATATCACATAAATACTAGTATAGTAAGAACGGAATTGTGAACTCCATATTACTACTAGTCATTCTTAGCGTGTGTATTCCAGAGGGGTTTTCCAAAATGGAAGGCACTGATGAAGATTTACTGTTCAGTATTGTAGGGGTTAGCAAACTATGGCCCACAAGCCAAATCTGGCTCGCTGGTTTGTTTTGTAAATAAAGTTTTATTGAAACACAGCCATGCCCACTTATTTACATATTGGCTCTGGCTGCTTTCGTGTTGTACCAGCAGAGTCTAGTGACTGTGGCAGGATCTTCTGGCCCCAGAATCTCAAATATTTTCTCTCTGGCCCTTTACAGAAAAGCTTGCCAACCTCTGGCTTGTAGAATAATTCAGAATTGTGATGATTTATATGTACTTTAATATCCACCGTGATAGCGAATTGGCAGATTAATTAATTTTGTTTCTCTTTGCTTTGTTACAGTCAAAATAAATTAGGTGTTTATTTTAGAACTTGTGGCTGATTAATGCTCAAAAACAAATACGGAAAATCACTCATCAGAACTAAATACTCTGCAAGTAATTTTCACAAAAATAAACGAGGCAGAGAATAAACAGGACAAAAAATGGGTAATATAAATAATGAGACACTTATTCAAAGCTGAAGACTACCCTCAGACTCCTAAGATAACTTAGGTTCTCACAAAAACCGATTAACCTTGCTCGGAATGCATTTGCCCTCTTTTCTGTGAAGTAAACATTTCTTGTCAAAGGCATCCTGACGGCGGTAATTAAGTTCAGAAAGTTCTATACTGAGTGGGAGATGTGCCTGTATTGCTTGACTTTTTTTTTTTTTTTTTTTTTTTTTTTTAATGAGAAGACAACATCTCATGGTAGAGAGCTGAACTTTCGATTTTACAAGTGAATTCTACCAGTTTATAAACTTGGGATGCAACTGTAAATAAATACATAATAAATGTTCTCTAAAATACAAGATATAGGTCATAAGAGTTAAGAGGAAAATAATTGCAGTGATCAAAACAGAATTTAAAAATGAGGTAAAATGAATTGCTTGGAGCATCTCCACAGGTTGGGAGAGTGCTCCGAACCCATGCATCGCCCCGGTCAGAAGGACCACCAGGGGGCGTCTTGTTTCTAAGCTTTCCTTAGGGGTTGTTCTTTGTTAAGATTCCTGGATTGGTAAAGATTCTTTGGCGTTTTTGGAGAGATCCTGAAACTGATTAATTAACTCTGAGGCTTTCAGTTCCTTGCCAGTGATCCAATAGATCCATCCCAGTGGGATGGTTATGTCCCTTAGATTTAGGAACCTGCATTTTAATTAATATAGCTTTCAAGCTACAAAGTGTTGTAAAACCTACAGTCAAGTGCAGCCCTGGATGTTTTTCTTTTTTTTTTTTTTTTTTTTTTTTTTTTTTTGAGACGGGGTCTTGCTCTGTCACCCAGGCTGGAGTGCAGTGGCCGGATCTCAGCTCACTGCAAGCTCCGCCTCCCGGGTTCACGCCATTCTCCTGCCTCAGCCTCCCGAGTAGCTGGGACTACAGGCGCCCGCCACTTCGCCCGGCTAGTTTTTTGTATGTTTTAGTAGAGACGGGGTTTCACCGGGTTAGCCAGGATGGTCTCGATCTCCTGACCTTGTGATCCGCCCGTCTCGGCCTCCCAAAGTGCTGGGATTACAGGCTTGAGCCACCGCGCCCGGCTGCCCTGGATGTTTTTCATATGAATTTGTGCTTAGGTTAAGATTTATTCCCCAAAGAATTGCTTATGGAAAACCAGTGGATGTATATGAGAGTTCTGGGAGTCTAGTGTCTCTTTTCCTCATCCTCAGAGTATGTGACCTTGAGCCGAAACTTGACCTCCTCAGGCTCCAACTTCCCTAACTGCCACTTTTGCAAGCTGAGTTTATACACATGAGTTGAGATAATGCCTGTGGAATGTCTGGCACATAGTGGGTGCTTCATACCCATTATCAAGCTTCTGTTATCTTTTAATTGTATTAAAACAAATAACAGAGACCCAGGGTTTTATGTTCATGCCTGTTAAATTTCTTTCTTATTTCAGTTCATCTTTCATCTTTCATTTTCATTTTTTTTTTTTTTTTTGAGTTGGGATCTTGCTCGGTCACCCAGGCTGGAGTGCAGTGGCATGATCTCGGCTCACTGCAGCCTCCGCCTCCCAGGTTCAAGTGATTCTCCCACCTCAGCCTCTCGAGTAGTTGGGATTACAGGGGCACACGACCACACCTGGCTAATTTTTGCGTTTTTAGTAGAGATGGGGTTTCACCATGTTGGTCAGGCTGGCCTCAAACTCCTGACCTCAGCTGACCCACTGACCTCCACCTCCCAAAGTGCTGGGATTACAGGTATGAACCACTGTGCCCGGCCTCAGTTCATCTTTCAATGGTAAAAATCCTTCTGAATCTTGATTTATTCTGTCAAAGGATGAGTGTTCCCTTCTAGCCCTGGGCTACCTCTAACTTGAATTTTCATTTTTCTGAGCCTTCATCCTAGTTCAACATTCACAGTCAAGTGGACCTCCGAGGTACAAAACCAGGCATTCTCCTTCCAGGTTGATAGCAACTGACACTTTTTGGGGGAAGCCTGCCATGAGTGATACCTTGGGGAAGCCAAGGTCAAGGGCAAAGAAGGCAATGACCATCACTGGGGATGCTCACCGGGTCCTGGGCCTGAAGTCCACTCTCCCCAGGTCCTCCTGCTTTCCTGTTGGATGCCAGTCACACCCTGGTCATTTGGTGGCCCCTGGTGTCTTCCCACTTTGCGAAGCCTTTGGTGGCTTGGTTCTGAGATGCATGTGTCCTCATTGCCTCAAATAGTGAAGAGGGACCCGTGTCGTCCATCTTTTGTCTGTGTCTGTTCTCCCCATTTCTCTGGGTGTACCATGTCCAGCACTGAGGATTGGTTTTCTTCCTAACAGTCAAAACATTTGTCTCAGTCTGCCTTGGACAATCTGACTTCGTAGTGCTCACAGAGCTTCATCATTTGCCTCACAGTAGATGGAGTTTTAAAGTCTTTTTTTTTTTTTTTACTTCTTTTTACCAAGTTACTGACAACAAATTCCCAGGGCCTGGCTCAGAGGGCATTTAAAGGGTGCCACCTAGGGCCACAACAGTTGCAATTTAAATCACAACCTGGATGCATGGTCAGTGCTGAGGAACATAGAACTTTCCAAGCTCAGGGGAAGTGGCTTGTCTTGTGAGTTTCACAGACAGGGTAAGAAGTTGGGGAACCTGGTCCCAAGGGTCTGTGAGTCTTCAATGTTCCTCTTACTATTTCTCCCAAGAGGCCTCATGGGTCCTCAGGCAAACATAGCCATTGATGACCTGATCTGGCAGCTCATACCCTTTTGGGGCTGGGCTCCAAAAGAGATTCCCAATGCATCAGTGCACGGTCCTTAATGTATTGCTGGGGGCAGCACAATACATTTTAGAAATACCTCTACCAATGAATTAATTTTTCCCTTAAACAGTTATTATTAAAGTGAAATTTGGCCGGGCGCGGTGGCTCAAGCCTGTAATCCCAGCACTTTGGGAGGCCGAGACGGGCGGATCACGAGGTCAGGAGATCGAGACCATCCTGGCTAACACGGTGAAACCCCGTCTCTACTAAAAATACAAAAAAACTAGCCGGGCGAGGTGGCGGGCGCCTGTAGTCCCAGCTACTCGGGAGGCTGAGGCAGGAGAATGGCATAAACCTGGGAGACAGAGCTTGCAGTGAGCTGAGATCCGGCCACTGTACTCCAGCCTGGGTGACAGAGCAAGACTCCGTCTCAAAAAAAAAAAAAAAAAAAAAAGTGAAATTCACACAACAAAAAATAACCATTTTAAAGTGAACAATTCAGTGACATTTAGTACATGCGCAATGTTGTGCAAACACTGCTCTTTCTGGTTTCACATATTCATTACCCCCAAAGGAAACTCCAGACCAATAAAAAATTACCCCTCATTCCTCCTGCTTCCAGGTGGAAACTACTAATGTACATCCTGTCTCTATGGATTTATCCATTCTGAATATTTCATATAAATAAAATTGAACAACACGTGACATTTTGTGTCTGGCTTGTTCCACTTAGTTATAGCCTGTGTCAGTGGTTCATTCCTTTTTATGACTGATCACTATTCCATTGTATGCACATATCACAATTTATGGTCATCAGTTGATGGACATTTGGGTTGTTTGCACCTTTTGGCTATTGTGAATACTGTTGATACGAACATTCACATACAAGTTTTTGTTTGAATACCTGTTTTCAACCATTTTGGCTGTATACCTAAGAGTGTAATTGCTGAGTCATATGACAATTCTATGTTTAACTTATTGAAGAAGGATTAATTTTTGTGCATTTTAAAATTGTTCGTATTTTTGTTGTTGAGTTGTAAGAGTACTTTATATATTCTGGATACTAGATCCTTATCAAATATATGACTTGAAAATATTTTTTTTCATGGATTGTCTCTTCACTGTTCTGACAATGTCATAATTACTTTTTTCCTTTTTTAAAAGTCAGGTTTGGCTGGGCACGGGGGCTCACTCCTGTAATCCCAGCACTTTGAGAGGCCGAGGTGGGCAGATCACAAGGTCAGGAGATTGAGACCATCCTGGCTAACACGGTGAAACCCTGTCTCTACTAAAAATACAAAAAATTAGCCGGGCATGGTGGAGGGCGCCTGTAGTCCCAGCTACTCGGGAGGCTGAGGCAGGAGAATGGCGTGAACCCGGGAGGCGGAGCTTGCAGTGAGCTGGGATGGCACCACTACACTCCAGCCTGGGCAACAGAGCGAGACTCCGTCTCAAAAAAAAAAAAAAAAGTTAGGTTTATTGAGGTATAATTTACATATAATAGCATTTACCCTTTCAGAGTATTCAGCTGCATGACTTTTGGCAAATGTATATAGACATGCAGCCGCCAGAGTCAAGATGTAACATTTGCACCATCACTAAAAGGTTCTCTTGAGCCCTTTTGAAGTTAATTCCCTCCCAGTGCTAATTACTTGTTTTGTTATTAAACTAAATTTTAATTTTCTAAAATAATTAACTACTGTGGAACACCTAACTAACAAATACTAGATCAATGATGCACCATTGTAGTATTTGTGCTGACCCTGTGCAACTTGCAGAGTATTGACATTTTATAGTTTGAATTTCCTCTTTCCTGGGACCCAGCTGCAAGGGTAACACTTGTTTCAGCTGTACAGGCTTGGAGTGCCAGCAGGAAGCACTGAAGACGCTCTTCTCTCCTGATGATTCTCCAAGAAGACTCACTCTGGTAGGAATGCAGAGGCAGATTCCACTGTAAAATACATTCCATCAAATTGTTCCACGTGCAGTCTTCATACATCTAGGGCATAGGCAGAACTATTTCTTTCACGCTGTTTTTTTCTAAAGATGAAACAGGACTAATGATTTTTCTGGTGTTTCAACAGACAAAGGAGGCTAGGTGTGGTGGCTCACACCTGTAATCCCAGCACTTTGGGAGGCTGAGGCAAGAGGATCACTTGAGCCCAGGAGTTCAAGACCAGCCTGGGCCACATGGAGAGACCCCATCTCTACAAAAAATAAAAAATTAGCCGAGTGTGGTGGCTATGGTCCCAGATACTCGGGAGGCTGAGGTGGGAGGACGGCTTTAGCTCAGGAGGCAGATGCTACAGTGAGCCCCGATAGTGCCACTGCACTCCAGCCTGGGTGACAGAGTCAGACTCTGTCTCAAAACAAACAAATAAACAACCAAAAAACCCAAAACAAACAAACAAACAAACAAAAAAGACAAAGGAAACTGAAATTTGACTTTGCTCTGCCTGCCTGCGCCTGCTTAATGAACATCTACTCTCCACTCCAAAGTTCCATGTTCTGCCATGGAGTTGCTAGTTTCTCGCTGAAACCAGATGTTCTTGTGCTGCCCCCATCCTGCAGAGGGGGTTTAGGCATTATTTGAACCCTTTATTTGAGCTAGGTTGAATTGGTCTAGATTTCTAAAACTCGGAAGAGCCTGATCCGTAGAACTGATACATGGAGGGAGGTTTCACACAATAGGCCTCAAGAAGAAATGTGGGATTCTTACAAGATTATCAGGACACAGTCAATAGGTGACAGGGAGAATAGCCTCCAAATCTCACACTGAGACATTTGTGATCTGTGTTGGCAAAACAGTATATAGAAACAACACCTTGAAGCTCAAGTCAGGTGCTTTTAAGTCTTTCTGAGTGTACAGGATAAAAAAATTGGCAGCGTGCGATGCTTCCTCATGCAGATGGGTCTTGGTGTTCATGTCATTTACCACATCACATTGAAATGATCTGTTTACATGTCTGTCGTCCACACTAGATCGCCATCTCTTCAGGAGCTGGGCCAGTTTTATTTGACCTTGTTTTCACAAGGTCTCTGTCATGTCTCAACAGGGGGGACACTCAGCACCTGTTTCCAAGGACCCAGGCTGCATCACCTTCTGCACTCAAAATGGTTCGCAAACACTATATCCTCAGTTA
Organism: Theropithecus gelada; assembly: GCF_003255815.1. Taxonomy (NCBI): domain Eukaryota; kingdom Metazoa; phylum Chordata; class Mammalia; order Primates; family Cercopithecidae; genus Theropithecus; species Theropithecus gelada. The sequence continues at coordinate 43,513,450 of NC_037678.1, read as the reverse complement.
CCTTTTGTGGGCTGTTTCTGTCTCCCCCGCCTCTCCTTAGTATCTCCGCTACCTCTGAAGGTAATTTAAATTACATTCTTAGTATCTTTGAAGTAGGCAAGTAGATACTTAATGCTGAACTCCAATACATTCAGGTTAATAATGGAAAAGATAGCTATTGCTGAACAACTAAATGTAAGGCATGATATTAGATACCGATCCAGAAAAATAATTGCTATAAAGGACACTGTTGAGTCCACTGGTGAAGCTGGAATACGGAGCAACCCTACCTGCATTATTCATCTGCCTTCCCATTCATTCTATTATTTTTTTCCTCCTGGTTCTAACTGTAGATAAGAGTTTTATGTCAAGGTAAAATTTCCTGAATTTGATAACGGTATTGTTATATTAGAAACCGTCCTTTTCCTTGGAAAATGCACACTGAGCTACTTAAGGATAAAGAGACATGATGTATGCAATTTAATCTCAGATGGCCCAGACAGAGAGAGAATTTGTGATAAAGTGAATGTGGCAGAATGCTAGCCATCGGTGAATTTGGGTAAAGAGTTTTGGGAACCTTTTGCACTATTCTTGCAACTTTTATGTAAGCTAAACATTATTTCTAAATAAAGTGAATAAAAAGTTATTTCCAAGATTAAACCTTTTATTTGACATTGATACTCTGTGAATAAAGAGCACAAGCAACAGTTAGCCAGGATGGACAGGTGGAAGCAATACGTCCTTATTTATCCATTCCTCTAGTCCTCTTCATTTTTGCCCCTGATTCTAACTCCCTCCTCTTATTGTCTAAGTGTGGACATGCCCCAGGGCCCCTTTGCTTGCAGTCTTTCCCTCCACACTTCCTTGGTGCTCTTGATTCCGCTCGTGGCTGCTGTCACCCAAGTATATTGCACACTATTGTGTTCAGGGTGCTAGGGCAGGTTGCAGAGGTTTGATTTATGGTTGTGTAGATAAAGCAGGTGCACAGAGGTGCTTATGACCTGGATTTTCACGAAATCATGGACTTTAAATGAAATTGGAAATCTTCAAGTCCTCACTGCCTACTCATCATCCCTGCTCCTGTTTCAAGAGACTAAGGAGGCTGGGGATGGTGGCTCACACCTGTAATCCCAGTACTTTGGGAGGCTGAAGCAAGAGGACAGCAGTTCAAGACTAGCCTGGGCAACAAGGAGAGATCAGAGCAGACTGGTTTTGACTTTCATCACTATTCAAAGCAAACTATGCTAGTGAATACCACCATGTGGTTGAGCTCTGGATATGTGGTTCCTTCAAATTGAGATGTGCTTTAAGAGTAAAGTATACACTGGTTTGAAGATTTAATACACAGAAAAAAAAATCCTGATAATTTGAAAATATTTTGGATATAGTAGGTTCAATAAGATGCATCATTAAAATTAATTTTGCATTTTATTTTTTACCTTTAAAAATACATTCGCTAACAAATTTAAAGTTACAAACGTAATTTCACGTTTTTAACGTACATTTTTTACTTAATTTTATGTACTTACATTGAATTTCTATTGTTCCGTGTTGGCCTAGGCACTAGAGAGTTAGCTTGAAGCCTGGAGCTTCCACTGGGAAAAAGCATTAGGCCCGGGGCCCTGCTCAGCTGCAGATGGGAGAAAATAGAGACAGCCTTGTAACAGGATCCCAAGGACCTGCACAATTGCCAGCACATTCACACACCTGACCCTCTAAGCCAGGGAATTGAGGGCCGCAGACGTGAAAGGTTGCCGTGGACTTTTCCATTTTCAGCATAATTGCTTCAAACTGTGGCTGAGCAGGCAGGCCCCATGCACCACCTGTCATCAAACACTCAGAGGGGTGAAGGGCCCTAGCATTGGCCACCTCCATGCTGGGAAAAGGCTTCAGCTGGCCTCACCGGAGGTCTCGCCCCTCACACTGAGGCCCCGCCTCGTTACTCTCACTGCGCCTGCTCAGCTGTTGGTCCAAGTAGATTTTTTTTCTGGTCACTTTGCTTTTCTGGGTTACTCGTAACGCTTCTGGGAACATTGATTTCTTAAGCTCTTCAAAACATACCTGATAACCTAATGGTTTATTCTCTTCTCCCTGGGCTGAGGGGTAGAGGAAAAGCGTAGAAACTCGCACATTTGCTGCAGTCTCTTCCTGAAGCATCTCCACCTGGCTGTGCCCTGTAAACTCGTAAGTCCAATCTCTCCAAAACTGTTCTCACGCCCAGTCCACATAATGTTTCTCTCTTGTGTGCTGGTCTCAGTAAATTCTCCACCACCCTGGGCCATACCCCAGACATCATCTCAACCTCTCCTTCTCCTTCAGTCTGCTGGCCAATCAATCACCAAGTTGTGTGGGTTGTGCCTTCTAAGTATAGCTGGAACCTTTCCTGTGGTCTGTCTCCCATCATGGTCTAGGCCATCACCGACTGTCACCTGCACGACAGCAGGGACTCAATTTCTGGCTTTCCTAATTTGCAATTTGACCTGCACACCCCCAACCAAACACCGCGCACTAGTGCGTGTCTTCCTAAAGCTGCATCTGGTGGTATTATGTGAATGCTGCTGTGAAGTCCAAGGTCCTACAGATGATTTCCCACCAGGCCTTTTATCAGGTCTTGATTCTTCAGCCTCTTTACTCACTCTTCTCCCCCTCTCACTTTACAGTCTAGTCATCTAAGTCTTCTTCCTTTTTGTGTGTGTGTGTGTGTGTGTGTGTGTGTGCCTGAAATCTATCAACCCAGCCCTCTCCTAATACCACCTCTGTGCCTCCTACTCCCATCCTCACCCCAAAATTTTGCCTGCCAAGTTTACTCTTCCTTAAGGTCTCAGTTAGCCACCTCTTACTCTGGGAAAGCATCCTCTTCCTTTCTACCTCACCCCCTAAGAGCACTTTGCATTCTGCTTTATAGACTGATTTAAGCATGGACTACTCCTGATTCCCATCTGTGGCTCAGCACTAGCAAAGTGCCAGGGCCACAGTAGTTGTCCAATAAACACTTGTTACATAAATGAAAGAATTCCCACAACTGACTGTTGCTAGAGGGCAACCTACCTCTGGGTCAAAAAGACATTAAAGCCTAAACAGATACTGACAGTCAAGCCAGTATGATTTCCAACTTATAAAAAACGAAACGTCCAGGATCAAAGGCAATACCTCTCTACAACCCAAACTTCCTCCTTCTTGACCAGCTGATGAAATGTTCACCTTTCCGGGGCCCACAGTCACTGCCTGCTCTCCTTTTTAGTTATTATTATTATTAATATTTTTTAAGGGTGACCAGTATAAGAGTGAGCCAGTGAAGGTGAGACTGGGGCAAAGTTGGGTAGAAATGATTTCTGTTAGCTTTGGAGAGTGAAGTAACTTTTCACAATTGCTAACTGCTTGGTACTTTTATTTCTTTTTCTTATCTTTTTTATATTTTTTTTGAGATGAAGTCTCGTTCTGTCACCCAGGATGGAGTGCAATGGCACAATCTCTGCTCACTGCAACCTCCGCTTCCCAGGTTCAAGCTGTTCTCCTGCCTCAGCCTCCCAAATAGCTGGGATTATAGGCACACGCCACCATGCCCAGCCAATTTTTGTGTTTTTAGTAGAGACCGGGTTTCGCCATGTTGGCCAGGCTGGTCTTGAACTCCTGACCTCAGGTAATCCTCCTGCCTCAGCCTCCCAAAGTGCTGGGATTACAAGCATGGGCCATTGCGCCCAGCCCACTACTTGGTACTTTTCATCAGCTTACTCTTTTCAAGCATTATTCCCAGATTAAATTTGAGTCATTTTGGAAGCCCAAAATATCCTCTGAATTATTGGATGTGGCTGTAAAATGTGATCTCAAGGAGCCCCTTGTAAATTTCCATGAGCGGCTGTTATCCTAAGTCATATGAAGGCAGTAATCCATCAGAGTTACCCTATGTGCACAAGGAAGGACTGTCTAGAATCTAATTTTATCTCTAACTCTATAAACAGCCAAGTGGCACCATTTATTATTTTACATAAATCAGCCCTGAGACCAAATTCTCCTTTAAATGTGTCCTTTATTCTTTTCCAATACAGTACTGCTTAAAAATCCTCAGTAGCTTGAAACAGTTCTACGGCCTTTGCATTTGGGGAGGGGGAGAGGTTCCGGAGGAATGAGAGGATAGGAGAGAGCCCTGAGAGGGAAAAGGAAACTCCTGTTCAGCACATCAGTCCAATGAGGCTTTGGGCTTGCAAGCCAGAACATCTAGATGAAAAGCAAAGAAGCAAGTCAATGGAGGGTCTATTCTCAGGTTGGCTGGATGCCTTTTTCTATTCTCATTTAACATGTCTTTTGGAAAATAAGAAATTGTAGGTCTGCATTAGTCACTGTTAGGAAAACTTGTACAGGAATTTACTTTCTAGTGACTTGACTTGGAGAGCGGCTGGTATCCACGGGTCCTTAATAAAAGCTAGTGAAAGAACAGGATGCTGATGAAGACTGATGCTAAATGGACCGTGTGCTTCCTGTGGCTCTAATGGAAATCATGGCATGTTTAGCTTAATGGCAATATGGAAAATCCACTTCCTTCTCTCAGCCATTTTTTTAACTAATATAATATTATAATACAATTCTCTCTTGTTTATCCCCTTATTTTTTATAGTTAAAAGTTTAATTTGGAGTTTAAATGTAATTTGAATACTGCCTAGGGCTCTCCAGAGACAAGGTGTGATATCAATTCCACAAAATGAAATAATTCTAATTTTCACATGGTGTTGGATGGCAACTAGGGACTACCATGCCTCATGACTGGGTACCTCTAAGCTTCTACCACCAACCTCAGAAACACAATCACGAGCAAAACAGAAACTGATAAAAAATCAATGTTTCTCTCCTTCCAGAGTCAGTTACCAGAGTGGAAAATCAACTTGTTATCTCTCCTTGCCATACCTTATAGGATGAAAATCTGGTCTTTAAAAAATATTTAGGAGTAAATAGCCCAGTTTCTTCTTTCTATTCAGCTATGGACTGAATTTCTGGGCAGGTAAGTCAACTGTAAAACGTAATCCTTTCCTGTGTGATTTTGGCTGCAGTGCTTGGGGACAGATTATATTCTTGTTGTTGTTTTTGCTTGTTTGTCATTCTCAGTCCAGTGAATTCTCCTCTCTAACTTCCATCCACGGTTAATTTACATTCCCAGTATTTGACGTCCTTGGATGAGATCAGAAATGGCAAACAACTTTGAAAACTTTGTGCTCATATGGCTATTAATGTTTGCCTGTTGGATGTTCTTGGTTTTGGTTCATTTATAAGCTGTATTGGCTTTTTAAAAATTTTTTTAAAGAAGTAGACTTTATTTTTTACAGCAGTTTCAGGTTTATAGCAAAATTGAGCAGAAAGTACAGAGACTTCCCATATACCTCTGGCTCCACACATGCACAGCTTCCCCCACTGTCAACATTCTCCAACAGAGTGATACATTAGTTACAATTGATGAAGCTACCTTGACACATCATTATCACCCAAGGTCCATGGTTTAAATTTGGGTCTATTCTTGGTGGACATCCTGTGGATTTGGACAAATTCATAGTGACATGTATCCACCATTACGGTATTATACAGAGTAGTTTCACTGTCCTAAAAGTCCTGTGCTCCACCTATTCCTCCCTCTCCCCCTGCTAATTCTTGGCAACCACTGATCTTTTTACTGTCTCCATAGTTTGCCTTTTCCAGAATGTTATATAGTTGGAATCATGCAGTATGTAGCCTTTCAGATTGGCTTCTTTCACTTAGCAATATACATTTAAGTTTCTTCCATGTCTTTTCACGGCTTGGTAGCTTGTTTCTTTCTAGCACTGAATAATATTTCATTGTCTGAATGTATCACAGTTTATCCATTCACCTACTGAAGGACATCTCGGTTACTTCCAAGTTTTTGCAATTAAGCTGCTGTAAACATCCGTGAGCAGGTTTTGTGTGGACATAGGTTTTCAACTCTTGGGTGAATACCAAGGAGCACAATTGCCGTATTGTATGGTAAGAGTATGTTTAGTTTTGTAAGACACTGCCAAACTGTCTTCCAAAGTGCCTGTGCCGTTTTGCTTCCCACCAGGAGTGAATGAGAGTTTCTGTCTATATCCTCACCAGCATTTGGCATTGTCAGTGTTCTGGATTTTGGCCATTCTCAGAAGCGGGTAGTGGTATCTTATTACTGTTTTAATTTGTATTTCCCTAATGACATTTGGTGTGGATCATCCTTTCATGTGTTTATTTGTCATCTGTAGAACTTCAGTGAGGTATCTGATAAGGTCTTTAGCCTGTTGTTTAATCAGGATGTTTGTTTTCTTACTGTTGAGTTTTTTTTTTTGAGGAGTCTCGCTCTGTCGCCCGGGCTGGGGTGTAGTGGCGGGATCTTGGCTCACTGCAACCTCCGCCTCCCAGGTTCAAGCAATTCTCCTGTTTTAGCCTCTGAGTAGCTGGAACTATAGGCGCCCGCCGCCACACCCAGCTAATTTTTGTATTTTTAGTAGAGACAGGGTTTCACCTTGTTGGTAAGGCTGGTCTGGAACTCCTGACCTCAGGTGATCCACCCGCCTTGGCCTCCCAAAGTGTAAGATGACAGGCATGAGCCACTGTGCCCAGCCACTGTTGAGTTTTAAGAGTTCTCTGTTTATCTATATTTTTTCATTTTAAACTTTATTGACAAATGAAAAATTGTACAGATTTATGGCATACAATGTATTGTTTGATATATGTATGCATCATGCAATGATTAAATCAAGATAACACATTCATCACCTCACATGTTTGTCACTTTTTATGGTGAGAACATTTAAGACCTGCTCTCTCAGCAATTTTTGAATATATGTTGCATTACTATTGACTATCGTCATCATGCTGTACAACAGATCTCCAGAACTGATTCCTCCTGTCTTATAAAAAATTTGTACCCCTTGAGCAACATCTCCCTGTTTAACTTTTATTTTAATTTCAGGGGTACATGTGCAAGTTTGTTGTATAGGTGAACTTGTGTCATGGGGGTCTGTTGTACAGATTATTTCATCACCCAGGTATTAAGCCTAGTACTCACTATTTTTCCTGATCCTCTCCCTCCTTCCTCCACCTTCTGATGGACCCCAGTGTGTGTCTTTTTCCTCTGTGTGTCCATGTGTTCTCATCATTTAACTCCCACTTACAAGTGAGAACATGTGGTATTTGGTTTTCTGTTCTTGCATTAGTTTGCTAAGGATAATGGCTTTCAGCTGCATCCATGTCTCTGCGGAGGACACGATCTCCTTCTTTTCCATGGCTGCATAGTATTATATGGTGCATCTGTACATTTTCTTAATCCAGTCTATCATTGATGAGCATTTAGGTTGATTCCATATCTTTGCTGTTGTGAATAGTGTGCAATGAACATACACATGCATGTGTCTTTATAATAGAATGATTTTATATTCCTTTAGGGACATACCCAGTAACGGGATTGCTGGGTCAAATGGGTAGTTCTGCTTCTATGTCTTTGAGAAATCACCACACCGTTTTCCACAATGATTGAACCTAATTTACACTCCCACCAACAGTGTTATAAGCATTTCTTTTTCCCCACAACCTTGCCAGCATCTGTTTATTTTATTTTATTTTATTTTATTTTATTTTATTTTATTTTATTTTATTTTTTGAGACGGAGTTTTGCTGTTGCCCAGGCTGGAGTGCAGTGGCGTGATCTCGGCTCACTGCAACCTCTGCCTCCCAGGTTCAAGTGATTTTTGTGCCTCAGTCTCCTGAGTAGCTGGGCCTACAGGTGCATACCACTACGCCTGGCTAATTTTTGTATTCTTAGTAGACACGATGTTTCACCATGTTGGCCGGGCTGGTCTCAAACTCCTGACCTCAGGTGGTCCACTTGCCTCAGCTTCCCAAAGTGCTGGAATTACAAGCGTGAGCCAGAGCGCCTGGCCCATCTGTTATTTTTTGACTTTTTGATAATTGGATGTTACTTTTAATGTGATTTTTTTCTTGATTTATTTTTCAGATAGTTCGTTGTTGGTGTATAGATATGCCACTACTTTTTGCATGTTAATTTTGTATCCTGTAATTCTACTGAATTTCTTTATTATTTCTAACAGACTTTTTATGACATCTTTAGGATTTTCTATATATAAGATCATGTCATGTACAAAGAAAGACAGTTTAACTTCCTTTCCAATTTGAATGCTTTTGTGTATCTGTTATAGGTTTTTGCTTTATGGTTATCATGAGGCTATCTTGCTGATATCACTGTTTTTGTATATTTTGGATAAGAGACATTTATGAAGTATATTTTTCTGCAAGTATTTTCTCCTAGTCTGTGCCTCCATGTCTTTTCATTTTCTTGACAGTGTCTTTTGCAGAACAGAAAATTTAATTTTAATGGAGTCCAGCGAATCAGATTTTTTTGCCTGGCTTTGTGGGGAAAGACCCTACCTTGGTTTCTTTCATGAAAAGGGACTTTGGTATTGTATAAAAGTCATCTAGATTTTCTCCTATGTTATCTTCTAGGAGTTTTATAGTTTTGCATTTTACACTTATGTCTGTGATCCATTTTGAGTTAATTTTTGTGAAGGGCATAAGATCTGTGTCTGACATTAATTTAGGAAAATTCTCAGTCATTATTGCTTCCAATATTTCTTCTGCTCCTTTCTGTCATTATTCGTTTTCTGATGTTCCCATTATGTACACTTTATACCTTTTGTAGTTGTCCCACAGTTTTCAGATATTTTGTTGTGTTTATTTCCAGTCCTTTTTTTCTCTTTGCTTTTCAGTTTTTGCAGTTTCTATTGTAATACTCTCAAGCTCAGAGATTCTTTCCTCAGCTGTGTCCAGTTTACTAATAAGCCTATCTAAGGTATTCTTTCTTTCTATTACAGTGTTTTTTATCTTTCGCATTTGTTTTGATTATTTCATAGAATTTCCATCTCTCTGCTTACATTACACACTTGTTCTTGCAGGCTGTCTACTTCATCCATTAAAATTCTTAGCATATTAATCATAGTTGTTTTCCGTTCCCAGTATAACTCTAAGATCCCTGACATATCCGACTTTGCTTTTGATGCTTGCTCTGCTTCTTTACATTGTGTGTCTGTGGTATTTTTTTTTTTTTTTGCCTTTTAGTATGCCTTGTAATTTTTCTTGATAGCTGGACGTGATGTACTGAGTAAAAGGCAGTGCTATAAATAGGCCTTAGTACTGTGGTGGTAAGCTACAGGGGAGGGGAAGCCTTCTATACTTTTCTGATTAGGCCGTAGTCTTCTAGTGAGCCTGTGTCCCGGACTGTGAGCTTCTCAAGTGTTTCTTGTTTTTTTTTTTTTGTCTCCCTTATATGGGACAGGATGGCTAGAATGTGCTGGAGTTGGGTATTTCCCTTTCTCCCTGTGGGGACTAGAGTCAGTTGGAGTTGGGTATTTCCCTTCTTCTCCCACATGGAAGGCTAGAGTTGGCTGGAGTTGGGTGTATCCCTTCCCACAGGTCAGCTAGGCTGTGATAAAACCCTAGCTTGTTAGGCTCTGGTTAAATAGTTTCTCTTGAGGGCAGACCTTGTTAAGAAGAACATAATGCTCTAGAGTATTTTAAATGTTCACTTTTTTCCTTCCCCTGCTGGAAGCATAAGAGGATTTTTCTCCACTATTGACTGTGAGAACCGGGTCCAGCTATTAGAGGTAAAACTCATACAATTTGGGTCCTTCTGGAGTTTTTTTTTTTTTTTTTTTTTTTTTTTTTTTTGTTGAGATGGAGTCTCACTCTGTCACCCAGGCTGGAGTGCAGTGGCGTGATCTCGGCTCACTGCAAGCTCTGCCTCCCGGGTTCACGCCATTCTCCTGCCTCAGCCTCCCGAGCAGCTGGGACTACAGGCACCCGCTACCACACCTGGCTAATTTTTTTTGTATTTTTAGTAGAGACGGAGTATCACCCTGTTAGCCAGGATGGTCTCGATCTCCTGAGCTTGTGATCCGCTCGCCTTGGCCTCCCAAAGTGCCGGGATTACAGGCGTGAGCCACCGCGCCCGGCCCTTCTGGAGTTCTTTACTCTCAGACTTATCGACACTGAGTCTTCAGCAATTCGTCAGTTACAGTTCAGGATTTCCTACATTAGTATTGGTTCCCAAGGTAGAGGTTTCTGCTTATAGGTATCTTCTCTAATAGGTTGACATTTCCGTATCTGCCTGTCTGACTCCCCACTTTGGAGGGCAGCACTTTGCTCTTTCACCTCACTTCTCTTACAGATCTAAGAGTTTGATTTTTCAGTTTGTCCAGCTTTGTATTTGTTGTTAGGTTGGAGTGACAACTTTCAAGCTCTTTACATCTTCTGCAATAAGGCTACACAGTGAAGTAACACAATGCTCCTTCCTGCTGGGAGTTTCCTGTTGTGTAAAGAACCCAAAGAAGTCAACCGTGATTACCCTGCAGTACAATATTGACCATGGCCAGTGTGTGGAAAACCAGTTTCCTCCGTTGGTACCAGAGCCTGATTCTGTAGGTTCAAATCCTTGTACCACTTAATGTCTTTGTGGTCTTGGTCATGTGATTTAACCTGTCTGAGCTGTGGTTTCCTCCTCTGTAAAATGGGGATATTCATAGTTCCAATTTCCTTGTGGGGATTACATCAGTTATCAAATGTAATGTGCTTAGCTCAGTGCTTCATGAATCATCACTACTCGAAAAACCCTGATGGTGCTGTTGTTATCAGTATACTCACGGTGTTAGGGAGAAAGAGAAGGGTACACCTAACTCTGAAGTTTTATACAGGAGGTGATGTCTGAGAAGTGTTTTGAAGAATGAGTGGAATTTACCAGGAGGGTAAGGAAGAGAGTTTCTGGGCAGAGGAAATGTTCCTGTGATTGGCATACTCATGGAAAGCAGACTGTCATGTTTGGGAGCTATAGTCTGATAGGATTCAACATTGAATGAGTATCACTTCTGTGCCAGGCATGCTTCTAGATACTCAGATACAGTGGGGGAAACAGGCCTGGTGTCTGCTGACACTGTACTTACATTTTAGTGAAGAGACAGTCAATGAACACAACATACTTAGAATTTTAGGTAGTGATACATACTCTTTGCATATATTTCCTCCGGAGGCCCGTTTTAATAAAATAGGGAGGTGGAGAGCTTATCAAGTAAAATAACTCCCTAAATATTCTCTTGTCCAAAGGGAAGGGTGTGTGTGGTAGAGGATGGCAGTAGTAGTGAAGGAGCAGTGACGGGTGATGAAATCAGGGAGGAAGGAAGGCATCTCTCATAGGCATGAAGAACGTTTCATAGGCAAAGACGTTTACACTCTTAACTGTAGGCCAATGATCCCCAAGCTTCTGTCTTTCATACATTTTTACCCATAGTTGCAGAAATTAAGAGCTTCCCATTCAATTATTTATTTAAAATTTCTATTTAAATTCACCTTTTAGCATTTAGAAAATAAATGCATTTATTTTCAGAAGGAAGTGTTGTAGTACAGCTGTGAATGGAAGACCAGGTTTACCTGCCATGAAAGTAGCAATTGGAAAATTTAAAATTAAAAATGTTTGTCTGTGCACCACCCAAAACCATCTTGAGTAGCACCTTTGGTGCACTCCTTGCATGCTTGGTCAATGATGAGGTGCTGGGGAGTCACAGAAAATGTTGAATAGAGAAGCAACATGACTTTTGTTAGCCAATGGAGTCAGGGTGGAGAGGAGTTAGCAAGACATCAGGGATGCTGTCGTAGGTGGTGCCCCCAACTAAGGAAGTGTCAGGAGACAAAGCAAGACAGACAGATACAAAACATGCCTTGAAGTAGAATGGGATGGGCTGGAGGGATGATGGAGAGGAACGAACCAAAGAAAATGTCTAGATTTTTGGCTTTGGTATTATGAAGAAGCAAGTGTTTTCACGTTTCTGTGTCATTTGAACTGTCTGAGGCAACATTCATCAGCCAACACCTGGGCTGATGAACAAACTTTGGAAGTTAAAGGGTGTTAGACCTGGAGCCGTGGGCTTCCATTCCAGGAGTGAGCCAAATATATTCATCCTGGGATAGGGCCCTCCCACTTCTCCTTCCTAAAGGAATTAGTTATGTTCCAAAGGGCTTAAGACATTGGGGAGCAAAGGGTTCTCTGTCTCTCTGTCTCTCAGGATGGGAGAGGTCCATAAAGCTGTCATGTATAAGCTTCTAGATTCGTAATTTTGGGGTTCTTCTCCTGCTATACAGATCCTGTCCATGAAGGGTGACAGCTGGCTCAGTGGGTCCTTGTGGGACACAGGGCACGGGAAATCACGGTTACTGCTGTGAGTAATCACTTTGAGCTCTGCTTTAGGAACCCAAGTTTGCACTTAGGATAAAATGAGTAACTATAGATATTAAACACTTTTCAGGTAGCAAGTGACAACCTCTATGATACAGAACTTCAGAGGTTTAAAAGCGATTTCCCATGATGACCTCGTTTGACCTCGAAAGTTCAGAGCCAGCTGGGCAGACATGGGGCTCTTTTCAGATGGGGAACTTGACGCTGAGAGGGGAAGGGATTTGCAAAAGGTTAGGCTGCTTGTACATAACAGAGCTGCCTTCTTCTAGGTCAGTGGTCCTCCACGGGGCTGATTCTGCCCTCCAGGGCACATCTGGCAATGTCTAGGGACATTTTTGGTTGTCACAGTTTTGGAGAGGATGTCACAGGCATTCAGGGAATGAAGGTCAGGGATGCTGCTGAACTCCCTGCAATGCACAGGATGGCCCCACAACAAATGTCTCACTTTGCCAAGGTCAAGAGACAGTTCCAGAGACTTCCTGCCCCAGTCTTGTGCCTTTCTGTTACAGGGCAGCAGCCTCCTCCTTTCTGCAGCATCCACTTGGTTTTGATGAAAAACGAAACCAACCTGCCAATCATGTCTTACCGAAGTTACCTGCGGTGGTGAATATAATAATTTTGAAGTTTTCTTTAGCATATAAATAATCCCTGCCTTATTATAATATTCTACAGGATAACGTCTAACTCAGTCCTAACCGAGAGCATTATATATGTATGTGTTTTCTTCAGGAGGCTATTATAATGAAATAAAAAGGCAGCGAAGCTCATTGGGAAAACAGCAGGCTGGGGCTGCCCTTGGGTTGGAAAGTGCTTAGGGGAGGGAAGGTTCATTCTTCTCTCACCAGCCTCCCGCTGCCCTTCCCAGGGGACTCTCTGATGTGGAAAGTCATAGAGTTCTCCAGCATTCTTCCCTGGGGCATCATGGCTCTGGCCATTCCTGTGACCCTGTCCTCCCATGCACAGCTCTTGGCAGCCCTCTTGACTTAGCCATGTGATCCCAACTGGGTGAAGATAGATGTCCTTTGGCCCACACTTGTGGCTGCCAGGCTATAGGTTTGGTGCAGAGACTTAATTTTTGGAGAGGTGAGAACTCGAAACTGGTGGATGGACATGGCTTCTTGGATGGCTGGCTGTTTATGATTTGTTAAGGGCTTTTACTCTCTTCTGGCCTCAGCTTCTCTCTGGGTCTTATCACAAACCCGTTACAGTTTCATTTGATTTGTTTCTTGGTTTATTTTTTTTTTCCTCCCTTTTTGGTTATTGTTATTTTCCTGGGGTTTTGAGGATCAGATTGAGTGGGGTGAGGGAGCCAAGTTACCGCTTGTAAACCTCAGAGACAGCAAGATCAGATTTCAGGTCTAAGGTGAATTTTCTGTGGCCCAAAATATTCACTGTCTGTCTAGCAGCTCGTTCCCTAATTGCCCTAATTGCAGTGAGCTTCTTTTTATCTCCAGGTCAACAGGGATACCTCAGTGATACATTTAACTTCTTAGGAGGTAAGATCAGCAACCCCCCACCCCCATCCCTTATTCTGAAGAGGAGGATGTTTTCCTTAAGTTCAAACCCTAGAGCCACATTCTACATCATAATTCCTTCTACACCATAATTCAACTCAGTTCACAAAACATGGATCCAGCTTCTACTTTGAAAGTGCCCATGCTTACTATTAAGGTCAAAACCACAATGGGCAACTGTGGAATCTTGGTTCTGGATTCTCCCTGCCCTGGGGTGAAGAAAGGCATGGCGGTTGGCTGGGGTGCACTGAGCCTCCCAGTTGAAGAGACAGGGTCCCACCAGTGACTATCCCGCCCTCCCCTGTCTGATCCTTGCTGTCCTCTCTGGCTCTCGTCCCTCTTCAATATCTCTTTTCCATCCTGTGCCACAATCTGAACGCCTTGGCCGAATGCACCAGGCTACTCTCTGAATCTGGGACTCTGCACACGCAGCATCTTCTGCCCAAGACATGTTCTCTTCTCTGGTCTTTGACTTGACTCTTACTCATCTGTTGGCTGGGTGTCTGTTAGGGATTCAGCTGATTGCATGTCACAGAAGATCCAAATGGGAGAAACTTCAGCAAGATAGGGGTTGACTTTTTTTGTCTTGCAACAAGAAGCCTGAGGGTAGACAGTTGAGGATGGTGTGTAGACACCTGGTCCAAGGGCTTTGCAACACTCCCGACCTTTCCCCGTTCTGTGTTGCAGGATGTCCACTGCGGCTCCAACCATCAAGTTTTGGACTCAGACAGGAAGAAGAGGAAAGGTAGGGGGCAAACCTGCAAGGACCACAAGCATCTTTTTTTTTTTGAGACGGAGTCTCGCCCTGCCGCCCAGGCTGAAGTACAGTGGCGCAATCTCGGCTCACTGCAAGCTCCACCTCCCGGGTTCTTGTGATTCTCCTGCCTTAGCCTCCCGAGTAGCTGGGACTACAGGTGCCTGCCACCACGCCCGGCTAATTTGTTTTGTATTTTTTTTAGTAGAGACGGAGTTTCACTGTGTTAGCCAGGATGGTCTCGATCTCCTGACCTCATGATCCGCCCGCCTTGGCCTCCCAAAGTGCTGGGATTACAGGCGTGAGCCACCGCGCCCAGCCCACAGGCATCTTTTAAGGAGGTTACCTTGAGGTCCACCTGGCCACTGCTGCTTACCTCTCATCAGCCAGAACTGTGGCACAACTCTGCAGGGAGAGCTGGAAAATGTAGTTTTTCCTTTTTCAGCTGAGCGTATAGTCCTTTCTTCCTCCCACTGCTCTAAATATGGTTCTGCAAAGTATATTCAGAGAAGTGGAGCTTCTCATGTCCCATCCATGGCATTTTGTAAAATAGATTTTTATTACTTTATTACCTTTTAAAAAATAAATGGAGCATATCCTTTTCTCCATCTTGCTTGTCTTTGCCTAACAATATACCCAGAAGAGTTCTCCCAGCATGGTTGTGTTATTTTACATCCCCACCAGCAACATCTGGGAGGTGCACTTGGCCCACATCTTAGCCAGTATTTACTGCTATCAATTTTTTTTTTTTTTTTGAGACAGAGTCTTGCTCTGTTGCCCAGACAGGAGTGCAGTGGCACAATCTTGGCTCACTACAACCTCTGCCTCCCAGGTTCAAGTGATTCTCCCGCTTTAGCCTCCTGAGTAGCTGCGATTTTAGGCGTGTGCCCCCATGCCTGGCTAATTTGTGTATTTTTAGTAGAGATGGGGTTTCATCATGTTGGTCAGGCTGGTCTCGAACTCATGACCTCACGCGATCCCCCTGACTTGGCCTCTCAAAGTACTGGGATTACAGGCATGAGCCACCATGCCTCGCCAGTGCTGTCAGTTTTTAAAATTGTATTCACTCTAGTGACTATAAAATTGTATAACACTGTGGTATTAAGTTTTATTTTCCTGTAACCCAGTGATGTTGAGCACATTTTGATGTACTTTTTGACCATTCATATACTTCCTTTTGTGAAGGATCTGTTCAAGACATTCACCTATTTTTGTTGGGCTGTCTTTTTATTACAGATTCATAATAATCCCTTAGTTATTCCTGAATCAGTCAGGTGTAGTGTAGATATTTTCTATGAGTCTTTGACTTGCCTATTCATTTTCTTACTGATGTGTTTTGAAAGACTGATATTTTAAATTATGATTAAATGTATCAGTTTTTCTTTAAAAAAATGTGGTCTGTTAAAGAAGGAGCTGTATTCATTTCCCAGGGCATCCCTAACAAATGACCACAAACTGGGAGGCTTAGAACAACAGAAATGGATTCTCTTGCAGTTCTGCAGTCTGGAAGTCTGAATTCAAGGTGTAGGCAGGGCTGTACTCCCTCTGAAGGCTGCGGAGAAGGGTCTGCTCCAGACCTGTCTCCCAGTTGCTGGAGGCTGCCAGCAACACCTGCTGCTCCTGGGCTTACGGCTGTGCCACTCCAGTCTCTGCCTCCATTGGCACCTGACCCTCTCCCCTGTGTGTCTTGTATCTTCTCTTCTGACAAGGACGCAAATCGTATTAGATTAGGGCCTCCCCTACTTCTATGTAACCTTAACTAATTACATCTGCAGTAACCCTCTTTCCAAATAAGGTCACATTCTGAGGTTCCAGGAAGAACATGAATTTTGGAGGGGCATTACCCAACCAAACATAGATATCAAGGCGTTTGGCTAGGAAATTAATTGTCTATAAGGTTTCAGCTTAGCTTGTGAGCACTGAAAGCATCCCCTCCTTCCCAGCATAGCAGCTAAATGGTAGTTGCCCACTTCCTCATCTGAATTCCTCATGTGTCAGAGGGCAGGGAACTCTATTTTGTTCCTCTCCCTGACCCCTGACTTTAAGTAACAGAAATCCTTAAATTGGCTAAAATTATAAGGGAATTTATTTTATTCGCCAACAGGAAGTCCACAGGTGGGTCAGCTCCAGGCTCCAGAGCTAGGGCTTTAGCTTTGCTCATGCCCTCCAGGATGTGTTAGCTTCAACTGCGGTCAAGAAGCAAGATGGTGGCTTCCATTTCAGATAAGCATTTGTAGAGGGGATATTTCCCAGACTTCCCCAGCCATGTCAGGCTAGGTCATATGTCCTTTTGTCAACAAATTGCTGGTAAGGCCTGGCTTGGACTAATTACTTAGGGGCCACCTGATGTTGGGGATTCAGTCAACAAGACCCTTTCCCTGTATGAATGAGTATATTCTTGTTGCACTGCTGAGCCTGGGACACTGCTGTGCCCATGGTGGCTTCTGGATTGTGTGGTGACCTTGAAGGCTCCAAAGGCCCTGCTCAAAGCCCTAGAGGCATTTTGCAGGATCATGAGAACCAATGGAAACACGTTTTCCTTTGGCTTGGGCCAGCATCTCCTCATGACCACGGCTGCATGCCAGCACTCCTGGAGGTCAGTTGAGGGGACAACTTGATGTTCTTTCTTGGCAGGAACCAACCTTCTTTCTTGGAAAGTTACATGTTCCTGAGCTGGAGCTTCACAGCTGCTCTGAGGTCAGGGTTGTGGGTGAACAGGCTCTGCTGGGCTCTGAGTGAGTGTGGCTTGGCCTGGAATTAAGTCAGGGACAGACAGCTGCCCCCATTAACCCAGGATTTTGGCTTTGACTGGTTAACCAAGGAAGGGGGGTGGAGGACTGGAGATGACCAGTGATTTTTGCAAGCCAAGAAACTGCAGGACAAGGTCAGTCTTTATTTAGACCTATTTCTGCAGGAATAAAGAAGGTGATGGTGGTGTTTCTACTTCTAAAATAAGAGCAGAATGAGTAATTTCTCTTTGGGGAACACTTATCCATTGACCTATTACTTCCCTACGTGAATCTTTTCAGCGAGCTGATGGGGGTGGGGTGTTGATCCCAATTGCATGTCAGGGGTGTCTGCCTTTCCCTTGCTTAGAACAGCCCCCTTATTCATCTGGGCCCTCCTCGTTTTGTGATGAAAGATTCAAAAATTAGAAAACGAAATGATGCTGGAAATTATAGTTAAATTTACAAAGCACTTACTATGTGGTCAGGGCTGTATGTGGGATATCTCATTTAGTCTTGACAGAAAATACTACCACAAAGTAGCTAGTCCTGTAATTCCCCATTTTACAGTTGCTGTACTTGAAGATGAGAAAGGTAAGGTCACCTGCTTCGAACCCTACAGCTGGGACATGGTGGGGTCAGGATTTGAACTCAGGTCTTACTGATTCTAAAGCCTGAGCTGTTGCCTCCCAAAAGCCAGCTGCCATTCTTTTATCACCTCTCTAATTTCTCCAAATAGTGGCATTTTCATGAGAATGAGAATAGTTCTTCCCAGTAGGCATCCTTTAGTTCAACCATAGCTAAGTAATAAAAATGTGCATTTTTCTCATATGACACAATGACTTTTAATGTATTATGTGTAAGAGAAAAAGGTAGGAAATGACCAAATGTCCACCAATAGTGGACAAGCTTAATAAACTATGGTAAATCCAAACAGTAGGGTACTATACAGTTGTAAAAAAAATGTGATGAATATCTTCATATATTTATATGGAGTGGCTTCCAGTATATATTGTTAAGTGGGAAAAAACCCTACAAGTGTAGAATAGCATTAATAGTAATCTCCTTTTGTGTAACAGAGGGGAGAACATATATATATTCTATTCTCTGTATAAGAATATGTTTTCTTATTTTAAGTATATATTAGAATACATTTTAAATACATATTTAATATATAAATACATAATTTATAAATATTTAATATATTTAAATAAATAATATTTAAAACATCAAATTTAAATATATTTATGTAAACAAATATTTATAGAAATATATTTACATAAATATACATATTTTAAATATATATTATATATTATAAATATATTCATATTTTAAAATATATATTATATAATATATATTTTAAAATATGAATATATATAAAGAATTTTTATAAAAGAATAAAATAATGAAAAGATAAACCAAAAAATCACTTAATATGGATACCTAGATGGGGGCAGGAAATACGGTGAAGGAGGCAGACATGAAAGGGACTTCTGAGAATGCACCTCATTTTATACAATTCGCTTTGGAGCCCTGTACATATTTCACATAGTTAAACATGAAAATTAAAAAATAGCAACACTTAAAAATTGAAATCAAATTGTAATAAGTAAATCTAGGTGAATGTCAAAATGGTGCTCAATTACACACATACAGAATTATTTCAAATGACTTTTAAACCCAGTATTTAGACTGTTTATGCCTAGGAGAATCATATCCTTAAGACCAAAGGAACTGTAAAAAAAAAATCTTAACTTGTATTCAGAAGTCTTATTTCAGTAATAATATTGGCATTGCTGTTTTGAAAGTATTAGCTGATAATGTAGGTTAAAGTAAATGGAAATTATGTTAATAACTTTAGGAACCAAATTTTCAGTATAAAAGTAAAGATGTGTACATACAAAACCCAAAGATGTTAAATAAAGCCCTAAAATCTTAAAACTTAAATAAAATATATCAGTATAAATTCATGAGTTACTTTTCCCTTTCTAAAACAACAACAGCAGAAACCCCTTACATATTTCTTTCTTTCTTTCTTTTTTTTAACTTGTCACTGATGAAGCTCAGACAATCCTTTACGTATTTCTTAACTCTGTCTATTGAAAAGTCCTGGAAATGACTAACCCAGTAGTGTTTAGCAATCACATGTCCAGATTATGGCCTCTAAATATCATTTTCCACAAAACAAACCACAGTTCCTCAGAGAA
This sequence comes from Theropithecus gelada, assembly GCF_003255815.1. NCBI lineage: Eukaryota > Metazoa > Chordata > Mammalia > Primates > Cercopithecidae > Theropithecus > Theropithecus gelada. The sequence continues at coordinate 43,494,005 of NC_037678.1, read as the reverse complement.
ATAGCCAGTTCCAGGTCTGGAGCAGGACCTGTGCAAGTTGGACATGTGAATTTTTGTTCTGCCAAAAAGCAAGAAAGGTATAAGCTTTTATAGATTAATGGGATCATGTCAAAAGGAGGTAGGAGCTAACACTATGGACTTCCACTAGCGAAGAGGGGTCAACTTGAACAATAAAAAAGAATAACGACTGCAATTGATTGAAGCAAACCAATTATTGCCAAAGTGATACTGAGAAAACAACTCTTTGGTTGCTCCTGAACATTGATAAGGCACCAACTTATTCTGAAAATTGATAAGCAAAGAAATAAGCATTTATACTGCCTTATTGTGCCAAGTGTATTTCGTGGTAAAAAGGTCATGAGGGAAAGTTCTTTGTAAAATAAATGGAGGAGGCTGGGTGTGGTGGCTCACAGCTGTAATCCCAGCCCTTTGGGAGGCTGAGGTGAGCTGATCACTTGAGTCCAGGAGTTCTAGACCAGTCTGGGCAATATGGCAAAACCCCATCTCTACAAAAAATACAAAAAGGAGCTGGGTGTGGTGGCATGCACCTGTAGTCTGAGCTACTCAGGAGGCTGACGTGGGAGGATCACCTGAGGCCAGGAGGTCGAGGCTGCAGTGGGCTGTGATTGCACCACTGCACTTCAGCCTGGTTTGGAGCGAGACCAGCCTGGCTGGAGTGAAACAGAGTGAGACCCTGTTTCAAAAATTAAGAAGAAGAAGAAGAAGGAATAATAGAATTATCACTATTTTGCTATCCCTAATGAAATAACACATCTAGGCAACAATCCTTGATGGTGCTAAAACCATTAGCTGTAAAGCCGATAGGGAGAATGGGGAGATCTAAATGGGATGAACCAGGCTAACAGCACTTAAACCTATTGATCAATCTTAGCATCATTAGAAGTGAGGTATTCCAATATCATGCACCTCATGATGGGATACAATAGTAAGTACGCAGCACCACCTATATTCTTTAAAAAACTTGAACTTGAATCTAGCTTGAATTTCTCTAGTGCTTACTACCGGTCTTCAGAAATATGGGGAATAAGAGAACAAGTGAAATGGCACTGCAAGGAAGCAACCAGCCAAATTCAGAATGTGAAACTTTCTACAGGAGAGATGACCTAAGGTGGGGAAGGAGAATTCTCTAGATTAAAAAAAAAATGTAAGAGACATGTTCAGTCAACAGCAATATGTGGACCGTGTCTGTATCTTGATTTGAGGAAATTAACTGTAAAAAGAAACTTTTGAGACAATTAGAAAAATGTTTCTTTTCCTGGATGTTAGATGATAGTCTTGCTAATTTTGTTAGGTGTGATAGCAGCATTGTGGTTATGTAAAAAGTATCTTCAATTGATAGAGATGTAATCTAACAGTAATGATGGTTAAAATAATACACTGTCGCCAGGCGCGGTGGCTCACGCCTGTAATCCCAGCACTTTGGGAGGCCTGTAATCCCAGCACTTTGGGAGGCCGAGATGGGCGGATCATGAGGTCAGGAGATCAAAACCATGCTGGCTAACACAGTGAAACCCCGACTCTACTAAAAAATGCAAAAAATCAGCTGGGCATGGTGGTGGGCTCCTGTAGTCCCAGCTACTCGGGAGTCTGAGGCAGGAGAATGGCGTGAACCCAGGAGGCAGAGCTTGCAGTGAGCCGAGATTGTGCCACTGCACTCCAGCCTGGGCAACAGAGCAAGACTCCAAGACTCCGTCTCAAAAAGAAAGAAAGAAAAAAAACGCTGTCTGGTTGAAGCTTTCGGGCTTGGATGGCTGGGCAGTGCAGCCCAGTGTCCACCTGCAACAGCTGCCTTCTGTGTCAGTCCTCTGCCCCGCCAAGGCTGTAGAGCTTGTCCGTGCATGTAGCAGGATGCTCCGAGAAGCCGCGCACCAGCCACACCAGGGTCCACCTCACTACTCTCCTCTGCAAGCCCTGCGATGGGGCCACTTAACCATCTGCCTTGCCCTGGGTGTCCGCACCAACCAGCCCTTCTACCACATTGTGGCTGCTCACAAGTGTCCCAGGGATGGCCGTTTTGTAGAGCAGCTGGGCTCCTATGATCCATTGCCCAACAGTCCTAGAGAAAAACTTGCTGTCCTCAAACTGGACTGGATCTGTCATTGGATTGGCTGTTGGGAAAAGCTAGTGGGTCTTGATGGATTTTTCCCTCTGCATCCTATGATGATCACAAATGCTGTAAGACTATGAAGGAAACGGGCACGTGAAGTCCTCTAAGCTTCTCAGAAAACAGATGCAGAGGCTACAGATACAGAGGCTACAGATACACACGTGAGCTGACTTCAGTGAGCATAGCAGTAGGAACAGTGTCAAGGTCCTCTTAAAATACTGTGCAGAGATCTTAATTTTGTTAGATTAGGAGGTCAATAAATGGAGTGTCCTGAGTCACCCTTGCTCTTCTGGCCCGGCCTGCACAGGGCCCAGGGAGAGATTTGTTCTTGTGTGATATAAGGCTGGGGTTAGGTATTAATTAGCTTTTTTGGACTTTGTCTTGGGAAAGACAGTGGCTGTGGGAGGACTGGACTTTCGAGTTGGGCTCTGGGTCTCTTGGACAGCTTTACAGTCTACTGACTTCCAAGACTTACTGCTTCAAAGCCCCCAGCCAGACTGTTCATGGCCCATCCATATCTTCATGTTCATCCCACAAGTGCAAGAACAGTTACCTTTCTTATTTTGTAATTGGAGATTTATATTGTCTTGTTTAACACATATGCTCAAATATACAAAAGGTAGATTTATTATGAAAAATGCTTTCTGGCTGTAATAACCTACCTTTTAAGAATGAGAAATTGCTGGGCTTAAGGGAATTCAGAATGAATCAAGATTGAACCATTCAAATGTGGCTGCAGTTTCTGCATGTATCATAGATGGGATCCTTCTGAGAATACTGGAATAGGGAGTTACGATACCAAGCCAATTCAGCTGTGAACCTTATTCTTGTATTTTTCTTTCTTGTTGGTAATTTTATGGAGCAGGTTAAGAAAGCTGCTCTGTGTTAGGATAAACTGTATGCCACTAATTTTGAAGACCTATGATGAGTGATACATTTTACTTCTTGTATCTTTTCCTTCCTACCTTGATGCCAGTAATTTATAAGGGATCTATATAGTTCGAATGTATTTGAGTAACTTCAGTATACTTTAGCTCTACTTTTTGATTTGACTCAAAGAACCATCCATTGGTCTCAAGTATTCCATGTGTTTTAAAAGCCTGAAGTCAGTGAGATGAAATTCAACATCAAGAATTTGAAGGAAAGTAACTTGAAAGAATGTAAAGAAAACATTGGGACAGTGGCTTGTGCCTGTAATCTCAGCACTTTAGGAGGCTGAGGTAGAAGTATTGCTGGAAGCCAGAGTTTGAGACCAACCTGGGCAACCAGCAAGACCCCACTTCTACAAAATATTAAAAAAATTAGCTGGGCATCATGGTGCTTGCCTGTAGTTCCAGGTACTCGAGGGGCTGAGGCAGTAAGACCACTTGAGCCCAGGAGGCCTGGGTGACAGAGTAAGACCCTATGTCAAAAAAAAAAAAAAAAAAAAAAAAGAAGAAGAAGAAAAAGAAAACATTAGGTAGTATTAGGTATTTTGGCTAGAGCATAATAATTAATTTGATTTTTTGGTTTTCAAAAATTTGAGCTGCAATGAAAGGATATTTCAATGTGTTAAAAAAATAATAATACACTGTCTTGGATTTGCTATAAAACAATCCAGAAAAGAGTGGGTAGATAAATGAGGTGGCAAAATATTAAAACAATCACTGAAGCTGGGTGGTAGGTACATGGAGATTTATTCTATTGTTTTTTCAACTTTGGTGTATGTGTGATCATTTCCATAATAGGTTTTATTATTAAATTTTATTATTTTATTATTAAGATAAAATAAAACAAACTAAAATAGTGTTTTATAATTAGACAATTTGTGGCTCATTTTTACAGTTCCTTGATTGCAGGTTTTAATGCACAAAAATGTTTGGTTTACTTTGCTCTAAGACTTGGCCCTGATCTCACCACCTCCCTGAAATGAAGGGTCTTCCCTGACTGCCCTCCTCAGAAACAATCTTCCTGCTCTGAAGTTCCAGGAAGATCCTGGTCCTTGTGTCACTCTAGCATGTATCCAGTATAGCCTGGTACCATCAGCTGGCTTTTTGTGCCCTGAAGTCAGGACTTTCAAATCCAGCAGTCCTGGGTTTGGTGCCTGAGTCTGCTGCTTATTGCTTGTGTGATGTTAGAGATATTCTTTAGCCTTGGTTGTTTCTCTGCAAATGGACATGGGGTAATGGTTGTTTTCAAGGACAATAAATAGTAGGTGTCATCTCTTCCTCTAAAATGTCAGGGTTGGTGTTGCAGGTTGCATTGTGTCTCACAACTTCATATGTTCAAGCCCTAACCCCCAGTACCTTAGAATGTGCTCTTATTTGGAAATGAGACCACTGCACACGTGCTAAGTTGAGATTATCCTGGAGTAGGGTGGGCTCTGATCCATATGACTGGTGTCCATGTAAGGGGGGAAATTTGGACCCAGTTAGGTATACAGGGAAAATCCCATGTGAACAGGAAGGTGGCTGTCCATAAGCCATGGAGTGAGGCTTGGAATGAATCCTCCCCTCACAGTCCTCAGAAGGAACTGACTCTGCTGATGTCTTGATTTTGGAGGCCTTAGTCTGGAGGCCTATGATATGATGCGTTTCTACTGTTTCAGCTGCCCGGTTTATGGAACTTTGTTACGGCAGACCTAGAAAACTCTCAGAGATGGGGTCCCCATCTTTGTGTTCCCTTCAGCACCTGTTCAGTGCCTTCTTCTCATCCCAAAGGGAGGCCACAGCTGTTGTTCAGAATGTTGATGTCATTGCTGACAAGGAAAAGCTTCAGAACTGGGCTATGAGCCCCCATTGCTGCACTCCCATCTTGGGTTCTCAGCTTGGCCACTCGTTTGTCTGTCAGTATTACTCATGCATTAGGGTCAACTCCCTCTCACCCCTCCATGTGTTCACATACACACAGACACCATGCATGTACTCATACACATGTACACATACACACCACACATGTACTCTCACATATGTACACATATACACACCATGCATGTACTCACACACACACATGTACACAGTCTCACCATGCATGTACTCACACACGTACAGTCTTCATCACACATGTACTCTCATGTACACATACACACCATACATGTACTCTCACACATACACATCATACATACATGCGCACACACAGGTACACATAAATGCCATGCATGTACTCACATACATGTACACACATACGTACCATACATGCACTCACGTACACACATACATATGTACACACATACACATGGTTTTGTTTCTACTACTTTAGAGCAACAATCTTGAACTATTTGCTAGAATGCTCCTGACCTAGTAAAATCTCAGGAAAGGACAACAAGTCCTTACAAGTTGTAGAGAAGTGATGTATTAACCAATTGGCCTAAACAAAATTCTGTGAGCCCAGTTGTACAAATGTCTGGAAGGTTAGGTCCACATGAGTTAATTCTGAGAAAAAAATGAACTCCTGGATTCTAGAAATTGAGGTTACAGAGCTTGGGTCTGGTTGGGAGTGGAAGACCCAGGAATGTAATCTTGGGGGCTCCAGATAGTTCCATTTCTCCAAGGGCCCTGACCCTGTGTCATTGCTGTGTCCAGCCCCTAAGGGGTGACTTTGACTTGGCAGAGTTCTTTGTGGTGGCTTTGGCCGCAGTGGTTCTAACAAATTCAGCCTGATGGTTTAAGGGAGCTCCAGTTCCTGGGTCCATTCTAACTTCCTGACTTTGCAAATCCCTGGAGTGGCCTAACTAACTAAAGGAGCCACTCCTAACTACGAATGTGACCTCAAGAACAGGAAGGGGTGCAGAAACCCAGCTCCAGGGTAATGGTGAGCAGGTAGGCACAGGGGTCTTCAATGCCAGTGTATGTGGTTTTTGGCCAGTGGCGACAATCTCATCCCTGAAAGTTTTGGGAGACCAGTTTATGTTATCTTGAAGAACTAGGGATTTCTCGTAACTATGGAAACATAAATCTCGGCATTAAAGAGTCAGAGAGAAAACTGCTATTGTTGCCTTGACAACCCATACAACCCCAAGTCTTTGTGGTTAGGAGTAGAGATAATGTGCCTTCAATCTTTTAAGCTAATTTACTTGTGGGAAGGAGAAGTGGAAGTGGGCTTGGGCACCCTGTGGAAGCAGATGCTGCCCTGACTGGGTGTGTGTGTATGAGTCTTCCCAGGCCCACCCTGCCGAGTGGCAGGTGTCCAGTTCTGCCTAATAAATGGCCGAGATGTCCTGGAGAGACTGTACCAAAGGACTGGCTCTCATGTTCCAAGGAGGCCCTTGTTTCTTGACTCTGTAGGCCCGTAAATGGAATGACTTCCACTCCTGTATTGCAGAAGTTAACTGTTTTGAGCTGTTTTTGGAGGGGATGTGGCTACCTGAAGGGAGCCGAAATCTTTTGTTACTGGGACAGATACTCAAAAGCCCTTTCCCTCTCCAAGTTCCTGCCCCTTACTTTTTGTAAGAAAGGCTGGGAATTTAAGGTGCGCAGCTTCAGATGAAATGAAGGGTTCTGAATGCATCACACAGCTTCTGCACCTGAGGCACTGTTGCCCTTGAACCTGCTGATAAATGCCCATAAGCACTCAGAGCTCGGGGCCACGTTTAGGTTTCATTTCTATGTTCCATCAAGAGATTATTTTTTCTTCCTTAATATCCTCAGCGGATATTGTGCCTCAACGTGGCACAAAAATTTCTGAGTTGATGTCCAGATGAAATCTGCATGGAGAGTGTCCTCATGGCAACTCTGGGGGACCGGCGAGCGGCTTCCTGTTTTAACTAGAGAACAATGACATCGCGTCTTCTTGAGGCTGAATTGCCAGCTCTCTTTGTTGGGGAAGATAGCAGCGATAGATGAAAGGAAAATTGGAGGAAGGGCTTTTTGAAAATCATTACATTGCCAAGTGTGGGATTTTGGATCCCTATTCAGTGGAGAGAACATTGAGTAAAGTGAGAAAACAGCACACACAGAAATGCCTGTGGTGCGGCCGATGAGAGGGGCAGGTGGAGCGGTTCTACCCACCCTACGACGTTCCTGGCCCTGTCTCCACAAGAGGTACCTTTCGACAGTTATCCGAATGTAAAATACATTCATATAGAGAGAATGGTGTGTTCAGAAACTTGGAGAAGGTAACCAAATGGCCACTCCACTTTGATGGGCTGAGGGTTTGTCTTCTAGCCGGACCCCAGCTTTCTCCCCATGATCTGAGAAAATGGCTTCCCCCTCCCGGGGATACTTCAGGAAAGCTCAGTGTGGAGAATTCGGGATTACACAAATTTATCAATCCAAGGACTCCTCAATAAAACGCCATAGGAGCCTTTTGGGGAGATTTCACTGATTCAGCAGTTATTGGCTGCAACCTGCTCTGTTGGAAACACAGTCCTGGGGATGTGGCCAGGGACAACGCAGGTCCCCACCCTGGGGGAGCTTCAGCTTGGAAAGTAAATATCTTGACTGTGCTACAACTGTGATTTAATTCCCAAATGTGGACATTTCACAAATGTATTATAAGATGTGAAGTGTACCTTTATCACAGAACAAACAAGAAGAAGCCAACGAAGCCCGTGGGGCTACGGAGCTTTAAACTAGATTAAAAGCAATTATTTACTGAAATAGCCAATAACACACTCCCTGACCTACAAGGTGCCCGAGCCTCCTTTTCTTTTATCGATTCAATTTCTTCATATTAAATGTGGACAAACATGGAGCATTGTCATGGAAAACCAGCACACTGGTGAATTAGAAAATGATCTGAAAGCACTAAAAGTGCAGGTGATGAATCCGTTTTGACATGCTGCTTTCCTGTTGACTTTGCAGCCATTGAATTTGCTGCTGATCTGAAGTATATTTCATAAAAAGCTGCTTCACTAATAAAGATCAGACAAGGATTTCTCTTATTAAGTCTTGGATAACAAGGGAAGATGTGTACGGGTTATTGTGGGTGATTTCTAACTGCTGTTTGTCACACATGAGTGAGATTACATACAGAAATTAATCATCACTGCCCCTGGATGCATTTTGCAAGTTACCTTAAAAACTCATTTTAAAAAAGCATGCAGAAAGTCTCATCCATCATCTCCATCTGTTGCTTTTTCCCTCCATGACCCGGCATGGCTTCACACCGTGATATTCTTTTTTGCTTTTGTTTAAAACAACCACCTTTAAAAAATAAGTTTTCAAACTAGGGATTAGGGAATTGATTACGTGGTGACGTGGTGCTCCTTACATTTCAAGAAGTGGGAGGAAAGCGGGAATTTTAAAGTGGGTGAATCACGGGGGGATTAGAGGGAGCCACAGCACCTGGAGATGGAAGCGTTCATAGTGGATTGCATGGCTTGTTCTGAAACACTTCTGCTTCTGCTCTTTGAAGGCCAAATGGTGGAGAATAACTTATTTAGCTGATGCACAGAGAGCAAAAAGAGGGATGACGGGTGACAGGGTGCGGATCGGTAAAGAAGCAGACGGATTCTCCTCTGAGAAGTGGGCTAACCTTCTCCTTGCTTCCGAGGGGAACGCTAGGGAGGAGATACCTCAGGCTCTGGCTCAGTCCTTCCTGGGTCTTTTCCTGCTGAAGCCAAGTGCATACAGATTGGTTTTCAAGTTCCCAGGTGGAAATGTCTTGTCCAAGAAGCTGTTATGCACAAGACATTTCTTTTTCACAGTCGGCCATTCTCTAGTTTGTTTTCCAAGAGCCCACTAGATCCTGGGTAAAATTGTAGATGCTGGGGGCTCTGTGAGGGGCCAAGACATCCTACAAATGAAGTGGTATTTGGAACAATATTGCTGCTGATCAGAGAGTCAGAGAGAGATATAGGTGCCGATGTCACTGAAATCCTGATCTGGCCAGGTTTGAACGAACCTATTTAAGCCCAACCTCACTTCCTCAAGTTCTTAAATTCCTCTTGACAACAAGCCAGTCTGGGTTGAATTTCTGTCACTACCAAAAAGATCTTGGCTAACAGGAAGTGAACTCTGGTTAAGTGAGAGCAGCTCCTGGCATGTGGTTAGGACACATTTGAGGGTCATTGTGGTTTTTACTGTCACTGTGGTAATTCCCCAGGGGCTGTGACCCTCCAACTTTCACCATTCCGGAGCACAGCCTCCTTCACCAGCCTCAGGAAAGAAGCAGGCTCCTGCAGCAAAGTGGAAAGCTGCTCCTGCTTTCCTGGTCTAGGATCAGGACAGCTGAAAGTTCCAGGTTTTGTTTTTAAAAATAGTTTCGATCAAATCCTGAAATTTTCCAGGGGTTCACAGTTGGAAGAGGTTTTACCTAATAAGAAATCACTCTATTCCTCATGCTAAAGAAGTGATTGTCGATGCACTGTGGATTTTTGCCTCTCGGCGAGTGGTAGCTGGGGGAGGACTGCAGAGTCATCTGTTGTTTTTGGATGTCTAGCGCTCAATGTCCCTTTTTCTGGTGACAGCATCTCTCTTTTCCCTTGGAGACCCGTGGTAGTCTCAATCTGTGAGGTTCAGGTGGACTGACCAACATGCATAGATGGAAGCCTTGCTACAGCTCACACCTGCATCATTCCGAGGAGGACGAACACTTTCTGGAGGGAGCAGGGACAGGTTTGAGAATTCTGAAGGTTCCATCTCATCTCTGCTAAGATTGCTTCTTGGCTGTTAAGGCTCCATTCACATGTATGTAGTGCCTGAATATATCCACAACAAATGGGGAAGGATGATGTGATAGATTGTTTGTAAAAATGGCCAAAATTCTCCATCCCTCCTCTCTCATTCTCTTTGCAATGTCATCTTTCAGCCATCCTCCCCACCCCCATCAAGAAGTGAGGTCCACATCTTTACCCCTTGAATCCAGCCTGGCTTAGAGCTTGCTTTGGCCAATGGAATATGGTGGAAGTGATGCTGAGCTTGTCCCAAGCCCAGGCCTCAAGCATCCTTGGGGCTTCTGTCTGCTCACACTCTCCCTCCCTTGTCCCTGCCTCAGCAACCTACTGCCTCTGTGTGGAAAAGCCTGGCATAGCTTAATGAAGAATGGGGACCACGTGGAGGAGAGCCTGATTGTCCTGGATGAGTCCCTCCTGATCCAGCCTACAGCCAGATGCCCCCCAAACATGTGATGGAGCTCAGTCAGGTGAGCATGAGTGAGCCCAGCTGAAACCAGAAGAACCACCCAGCTGACCTCTACAGCAATGATAAATATTTACCAGATTAGCCACTTACTTCTAGGGTTATTTGTTACACAGCAAACGCTGACTGTTACAGACGTCATCAGTTAGGCTTATTAGGTACTAAATTGGTGGCGTGGTTAAAAGTTGTATAAACATAATTTAACTCCACACATCCCAGGAAGCTTTGGAAGGTCACTGACTTTGAAAGCGCAAGGTATTCTTGTTGCCATGGATACCTCCATTGAGACATTAGAGTGCAAAGAGAGAAACCTAGTGTTGCCTTGACAACAGGTTTGCAAATCCGAGTCTGGTAAGGCAAAAGACTACAAAGAATAGGAAGAATCAGGAGCGGGGGGTGCGGAAATTAGCCTAAAGAAGCTTCACTTCTCCCAGTAAAACAACAACTTGCCTCCATGCAGTTGAGGGTCTGTTAGAAGAAGCACTGCCTGAATGGGGAGCTACAAAGTGAACAACAGGAAGCTCTTCTCTTTTCATGGCCCATCTCCACAGCAGGAGAAAAGTCTCACAGCCAGGGAGCAGCATGAGGCACTGTCACTAAGTGCTTCCTTTAAGAGTTCACAGTTTGCTCTCAGCCAAGCTTCATTCCAAGAATTGGAGTTTTCTCAAGCTGGTAGGGGTCTGAACAGCATCGAGTCCCTTACTCATCCTCTCCATCAGCTGGAGGGAAGCTGAGGTCCTGAGAGGGAAGAGGGCTGCTCACAGTCAGACGTGCCATTAGGATTTTAGTCTAGTCTAGTGGGTAAGCACTCAGGGCCCGGAGTCAGACATACCTGGGTACAAGTCCTAGTGACACCATTTACTAGCTGTGTGACATTCTGCAAACCAGCTGACCTTGTACACTCTGTAAGATGAGGATATCACTAATGTCAGCCTCAGAGGGTGGTGAGAACTCAGCGAGCTAATGCGTGAGAAGCACTTAGCACAGTGTCTAACCTGCAATGAGCTTGCAATAAATTGCTTGTTATTCTTTTTACTATGATCACGTCACTCTGCCTCTACTCTTCAGACTCATCAAAGTAGTACCAAGGAGGCCCGACTGGATCCAGAGTCTCCCTCGAGAGGCTTGGTGGTCCATCTTCGATGCCCTGTGTCATTTTCTGTATCATACAATTGGATGTCACAGTTTCTAATTTTCAAAGCCATTGCATTTTCTATTTCCTCTTCCCAACAGCTTGGCTGGGCAGGCAGGAGGGGCAACAGTAGCTTCATTTTTTTTTTTTTTTTTCGCTTTGTCAGGGAGGAAATTGAACCCCAGGGAGGTTTGACGATCTGCCCGAAGTCCCTGGGAAGTTTCCGGCCGTTCTAGGGCTAAAGCTGAGCTCTCTCGACTGCATCTCCTTCCCACCCCCATGTGGCTGCCCCCAGAGAATGGCGCGTCCACGTAGATGGCCCAGATGTTGGGTTTAAGGGAGAGAGAGAGAGGAAGTTTGGGGCATCTGTTTATGAGAGAAAATCGTCAGCCGTGCGTGGAAATCTTATGCATAGCAAATAAATGATGGGCAAATACCCACTTGCATATTCAGAGGCACATTTCAGATGTGAACATCCTGTCTCACCAAAGCAACCCCAGCTAAGAAGTTCTGTTGGGGGTGGAGGACTTTTTCCAAGCCTTTGTTTTGGTGGAGTCTCTGTGCATGGCCTGATGTGATGAGGTAGGGGTTGACCCAGAAGTCTAAGGAGGCCACCACCCCGTAGGAAAGAGGAGCCTGCAGACAGCAGCGCTGGGGGTTATTGGGGACCCCCAAATGGGGAAGGGTAGGGGTGTAGATAAAGTCAGCAGCCCTGTCTGTATTTGACAAGCAGGGCAAGGAGGACGAAAGCTCAAGGAGAGCGATGTGGAGGTGACTCGATGACAGGGTCAGTGCAGGTGAGGAGAGCGGGCTACCCGTTAATTCCCAGGAGCGTGGTGGTCTTCCCAGCCCCGCCACACAGCTGCTAAGGGATCTTGCTTTCTGATGAATGTCTCTAATCGGGGCATTTGCTTTATAGCAGCATTTCTGGGCTCCAATCAGGCGTCTCGTCCACAGAACATAAACCAGATTAGGAAGCTCTGTGCAGCATATTTGAAGTCAGTGCCAGTTGAAAGGATATTAAAGTTCTGACTTCAAACTAGCTGAGCCAGGGCACACGGAGCAGGCAATACAGGTCTTCCTCCTGCCAGGAGAACCTTTTCCATTCCCCGTGACGGTCAGGGTTGTTGGTTCAGGTGTGGGGACAAGGTGGGGTGGCCTCCTATGCAAAATAATCTGTGTTGGTGGCAATGTCAGGTGATCCTCCAGCAGCTCAGGAAAAATAAACTCTTCCTATGGCTGTTTCTTTTCCCTCGGCTCTGAACGGGAGGAGGACACTGGGCTGCCTGTTTGTGTTCTATAACTCTAGCCTCCAGGGTCATTCCTCAGGCCCCATTGCCAAAGAAAAATCATGACAGTGTTGGTGGTCTCATCTGGCCTCCTGTTACCATAGGCTGGCTGGAAGCACAGCTGGGTACAGAGTCTGATTTTGAATAAAACTGTCACCTCTTTTGTCCCTTGGCAACATCCCTCAGTGCCACATAGGGCTTGTTTTTGTGTACCTGATTCACCATCTGTCTCAGGGTTAGCAATCCAAGTTCTGAAATCATTTGGGCTTCACAAGCATGATTAGCTGTTGATCTGGCTTCTGTTGACTCTAAACCCCGGGTTGGGGGATTACAGATGCACCTAAGCAGCCTGTGCAGTGGGGCCAGATGCCTCCATGGGTACAGCATGTCCAGGATTGTTGCTGTTTGTTGCTGGCTCACCACCCCAACGAGGAGGAGGTCACACAAGGGGACACAGAGCTTGTAGTCAGAAAACAGGTGTGCTTGTCAGGTTGCCTCTCTGAACCGCAGATCTCTCTCGTGTAAGGGGCTGGCCCCTTCGAGAGGCTCAGTGTAGAATAAAATGGCTCTTATTGCAGTGGGTGTGGCAGCCCGCCTCTCCTTGTCTTTGCTGGTAGAACCTCTAGTTGGTTTAAGTGTCCACCCTCCTCCACGCTGGGAGTGTGTTCAGGATGAGGATCCCGTCCCCGTGCAGGGGGTCAAGTCTGATTGGAGGCGATCATTTCTGGCTGTCACGTTCCTTAGACCAGGGCTCAGTCTGGAGTGAGCAAGCATTTTAGGCCTGGCCAATGAGGCAAAGATAATGATGTCTTCTGGGGCCTTCTGAAAAAAATTTCCTTAAAAAGAGGCTCAAAGAAGAGAGATGTCTCTTTTCTTTGGCTGGACATTATTAGGACTAGATGTGATGCCTGTGACTACATGAACCATCTTGTGACTGTGACAGCCTGGGGACAGAGCTTGCACACTAGGGATGCAAGATCAGGGAGGTATTAATAAAAGGGACCTGGGTCACTGCTAGGAGCTGTGGCTCCTGTGCACTTGCCATCCCTGGCCCCGCCCTGCTGTAGAACCTCTTGATATGTGAAATAATACAAAGTCCTTATTGTTTCAACCATTCGGAAGTGCTGGCTTCTGTGACTTGCAGATCAGTGCACCCTAAATGCCTTGCTCCTCCAAGTGGCCCCAGCATCATCACCATGGCGAGCTTGTGGGAAATGCAGACTCTGGGGCTCCCCCCACACCCCCGCAGCATCACCCTCTGTTCCTTAGTGAGATCCTCAGGCACTTTGTGTGCATACTGCAGTCTGAGAAGCTCCGCCGATGGGTTTACTTTTTGTCCAACATGTTCTGTTGAGGAGGACTTGGGTTTTAATAGTAATGGGTTCAATTTTTTCTCAAGACAGAGTAGGAGGTGTTAGCTATGCAGATTTTGAAATCTCAGCTATGTCAAGGAATTGGGGAAAAGCCCAGGAAGGAAGGTGGAGGGCCTAGCTCATCTCTTTTTTTTTTTTTTTTTTGAGACGGAGTCTCGCTCTGTCGCCCAGGCTGGAGTGCAGTGGCCAGATCTCAGCTCACTACAAGCTCCGCCTCCCGGGTTTACGCCATTCTCCTGCCTCAGCCTCCCGAGTAGCTGGGACTACAGGCGCCCACAACCGCGCCCGGCTGGTTTTTTGTACTTTTTAGTAGAGACGGAGTTTCACCGGGTTAGCCAGGATGGTCTCGATCTCCTGACCTCGTGATCCGCCCGTCTCGGCCTCCCAAAGTGCTGGGATTACAGGCTTGAGCCACCGCGCCCGGCCGCTCATCTCTTAAATAAAATTATGAGAGAGTTGTTTAGCAGTTCCTGCTCTACCCAACCATTTTTCATTGACTCGTGTTTGGGTACCACATTGATTTTAATCTAAAGCTGTGAGTGCAGTAAAATCTCATTAATTCAGGCCTCACCAATTTTGAAGTGATAATTTAAATGGAGGCTGGGCTGGCTGGTGTGAGAGCAGGATTGAGAGCAAACTGTTCTGAAGGACTTGGGCTCACCAGGTGGGTGCAACGAGATGCTTCCAATTATAAACGACCCTTGGTGTGTTTGAGTTCAGCAGGAACCACACTTGGAAATCAATCTATCAACAAAGAGTTATTGAGTGTCCCTTATGCAAACGTACCCGGCTGGCAGAACACACTTGGTTAGAAGTTACTTTTAATCATTACCCATGCTGGAAGTAACAGATTTCTTTAGGAAATGCCGTTTCTTAAGCAGCCTGTGCTCCTATCCTAGGCCACCTTCCCCACGTGTGCCAGAGCACTTTGCTCTCGAACGGCCCCCTCTCTCTCCCCCGGTGTCAATTCCCCTTTACTCTCCAAGGTGTTTATAACTTGCTGTAGGAACTCTTGGATTGTAAAATAACATGAAGTCCCTATTGTTTCAGCCATTTGGAAGTGCTGGCTTCTGTGACTTGCAGATTAGTGCACCCTAAATGCCTTGCTCCTCCAAGTGGTCCCAGCAGCATCACCGTGGGGAGCTTGTGGGAAATGCAGACTCTGGGGCTCTGTTCCTAACAAGATACCCAGGTACTGCGTGTGCACACTGAAGTTTGTTTCTATGGTCTTAGAAACAGCTCTCCCATCTTGATTCCATACTCTCCTCCAGCCACGCCCTATTTTTCTGCTTCGCTTTGTCTCCTCCAAGAGTTGCCTGCTCTAGCTTTCCTCCATTTTCATTCAAACGCACTGACATTCAGCTTCCATGGCCTCCCCCTTTTGATACAAATGCATGGCCTGAGGCCGCACATTCACGGTCTCTCTTCTCCGCTTGCTGTCCCCATCAGCCACCTTGCACATGGTTGGTCACTCTCCTTTTCTGGAAAGACTTTCTTGCTTGTCCTCTAGGACAAACTCTTGATTATCTGTGAAGCGTGGGTCACTCTGGCTCCGTCTTCTTTGTGGCTTCTCCTCTTCTGAGCTCTGGGTGTTGGGTCGCAGGACCCGTTCCTCCCTCTTTCCTGGGTAAGCGGTGGAGAGTATGGCTTTGAGCCAGTGGGCTCCATGTTTATATTTCTGCCTGGGTTGCTGCCCCACCCAACTGGCCCCCTCACTGCCCCACTGCCCCTACCTACCTCATGACTCCTCATCTGAAGGGGTGCATCCCAGGAGGTTTACTTCTTGGGTAAATTTCAACTCTATTCTTCCTTGGGCTCCGGGCAAAACTCTCAGAGGATCCTTGATCCTTTCTCTGTCTCGCACCTTGCATCTAATCACCAGCAAGTGCCCTTGGGCCTGCCTTTGAAGTATAGTCAGCGTCTGGCCATTTGTCCCACCTCCATCACTGTCTCTTGAGTCCATGCCACCATTCCATTTCCCCTGATCGTAGAACATCTACTTCTCATGACTCCCCGGCCTTGTCATCTCACCCTAGAGGCTTTTCTTTTCCAGGCAGTCCGTGGGATCCTGTGAAAACCTAAGTCAGGTCATGCTGCTCTCTGATCAGATCTTCCTGTGGCCTCCGTCTCACTTGGGGTAAAGTCCCACATCCTTCCCGTGGCCTCGAGGCCCTGCACCTTCCTGCTGCCAGCCAGCCCCACAGGGCTCCCTGCTCTTCTTCCATCGCCACAAATGAGTGTTTCAGCCCAGATGGTTGACACGTGCTTTCCTCGATTTCCATAACTGTTCCCCTCTGACGGGCTCACTCCTACTTCATTTGAGCTCTACTCAGAGGTCTCCTACTTTATTTTCCAGCCTGGTGGTTTTGCTACCTTGCCTGTGAGATATGTGTGTGCTTCCTGCCTGTGATTCCCTCTGGAATAGAGGAGCTTCAAGGGCAGGGCATGGGTTGTTGTGGTTCCTGCAGCACTCTCCAGCCTCAGGAAGCATTCCTTAAATGAGCAAGTACTCCCGCCAGCGGAACTTTTCTGGCCTGGACAAAAGAGGAAGACTTTGGAGAGGATGCAGAGTGGAGTCTTCCACTCTTCCCTGGTGAGCTCACAGGGCAGTGCCCACATGGTGTGCCAAGCCTGGGAGACATTCCTTCGCCGTAGCCAGCCTGGCACTGGCTGGACGCTGGGCCACCTACCCTGGGGGCCATGGCCTTGGCCCAGTGTTAGGCGTTTGCAACGGTGCGTGTGCAGCACGATCCAGAAACAGACATTTATGTAAATTTTCATTTATGTAAGCACATAAACAAAAAGATGATCACAGATTATGACAAACGCCACAAAGAAAATAAACAGGGTAATGCAGTAGTCACAGTGAGGAGGGATACTAATTAGGTGTTTTTTAAAACATTAGGTATAATTACATATGGTAAAATGTACAGACCAAGTGTTTGCTTTGATGAGCAGTGACCAGGATGCATACTCCTGTCCCTGCCGGGGTATGGAACACTTCATCTTCCATCTGTCTTCCCTGCCGTCCCTCCCTAGTCATTCCTAGAAGGGCCCCCTAGATGACTGGCCAGGGAAGGCCTCTCTGAAGAGGTAGCATCTGAACTGAGCCCTGAAGGAGTGGGAGGAGGTGGCCACAGGAGACCTGGGGGACAGTGCCCAGATGCAGGATGGTCCAGGAGGCAGCGTGGTGGGGAGGAGTGGCTGAGACAGAACCGCAGTGTGAGCTGGCTGGTGGGCAGACCACATTGGCCCTTGCCAGCTAGGGGGATGCACCTGGCCTTTATTCTCCATGAGATGGTAGCCACTTGTCGGGGGGCTGGGGATGGCAGAGGCAGTGTGACCAGGTCAGAGGTGGTGGTGGCTCAGGCTGGGGAAGTGGTAAGAAATGGATGTACTTTAAAAAAACTTTTTATTTTGAAATTATTTATTTATTTTTTTGAGATGGAGTCTCACTCTGTTCCCCAGGCTGGAGTGCAGTGGTGCAATCTTGGCTCACTGCAACCTCCGCCTCTGGGTTCAAGCTGTTCTCCTGCCTCAGCCTCCTGAGTAGCTGGGATTACAGGCACCTGCCACCACGCCCAGCTAATTTTTGTATTTTTGGTAGAGACAGGGTTTCACCATGTTGGCCAGGCTGGTCTCGAACTCCTGAACTCAGGTGATCCACCAGCCTTGGCCTCCCAAAGTGCTGGGATTAGAGACATGAGCCACCGTGCCTGGCCTATTTTGAAATAATTTTGGACTCACAAGAAGTTACAAAAATGGTGCAGAGTTTTACCATGGATCCTTCACCTTGCTTCTCCAGTGATAGCACCTTATGGAAGCACAGTGCCTTATTCAGCTATCATCAGTTTTTGCATGCATTCATGTGTGTGTATGTTGTGTGTATGTGTGTGCATGTGTGTGCTGTGTGTATATCTAGTTCTGTGCCATTTTATCACCTGTGTAGATGCATGGAACCCCCAACACTAACAAGACACACAACTGGACCTGGTGTGGTGGCTCATGCCTATAATCCCAGCACTTTGGGAGGCTGAGGTGGGTGGATCACCTGAGGTCAGGAGTTTGAGACCAGCCTGGCCAACATAGGGAAACCCCGTCTCTACTGAAAATGTAAAAATTAGCAGGATGTGGTGGCAGGCACCTGTAATCCCAGCTCCTCAGGAGGCTGAGGCAGGAGAATTGTTTGAATCTGGGAGGCAGAGGTTGCAGTGAGCCAAGATTGCGCCATTGCACTCCAGCCTGGGTGACAGTGTGAGACTCTGGCTCAAACGAACACACACACACAAACAACACAGAACTATGTAGCCCCATGAAGTTGCTGCCTATGCAGCCCCTTCACGGTCGTAGCCCACCTCCCTAACCTCCGGCCAGCACTCATTGGTTCTCCGCTTCTGTAATTTCGTCATTTGGAGAATGCTATACATTGACTCACACGGTATGCGGGATTGGCCTTTTTCATTTCACTCAGCACAAAGTCCCTGAGATTCCTTTATGTTGTTGATGCATCCCATGCTCGTTCCTCTTTCCAGCTGACTAGGACTCCATAGGAGGCTTACCTATCCACCTGTCGAAGGACATTTATTCCATTTATCCTATTAACTAGACTCAGACCATATGCAGACTTCAGGATTCCTGACGGACGTTGAACCAGAGCCAGCAGCCCTTGAATTGGGTGTGGTCAGAGCAGAAATGAACTTCCTGGCCTTGGTTTCCTCATTTGTAAGATGGGCATAAGAACAGTACTTCCCACACAGTCTCGATGGTGAGATTCAGGGAGCTAGGAAGGGCCTGGCACCTGGTAAGAAGCTGACCGACATTTGCTGTTATTAAAGAGACAGGGCCATTAATTTGCTGGGAGGAGAGAAGGTTCTCTTGGGTGGGTGTCATGAGAGGTGTGGCAGTTAAGCCGGGCCTGGAAGCACATTCCTGGCTTCAGCATCGTGTTCCTTCTCTCCCTGTGTTTTTCCAGCAGGATGTGAACCACTGTAGCCATTGGAAGGTGTGAGGGTTTGCAAAGTGTGAAAGGGCCCCTGAGTTTCCAGGGTGCACTGAACTGCTGGCATCCGGCCTGGCACTCTGAGCAAACAGACACCTGATGGTTCTCCCTTCACCCTACACATTGCTGGGGCGAGGCCCAGAAAAAGAAGTTTGAGGCATTTGTCTCCCCTCCCCTCCTAATGAGCAAGACAGGCTGTGTGAACATGCCCTATGGATGTGAGTGCACCTTGGGGCTTCTAAACGCCAAAGGCACTTTGGAAAGGCAAGGTGCTCTGTCTGGCGGAGCTTGATGGTGATGTTGGAAGCTGCTGGTAATGGGATTAATCTAAATTTGAGTACCAGGATGAAAAATGCCTCAAACTCACCCTGGGTATGGACACGTCTGTGCCTTTGGTGTTTAATGGATATTCTGAATGGTTCTTGGGTGGGAAGTCTGGGAATTGGGGGCAGTTTTCTAGCTTCTGCTTTCAGGACTCAGGAACCTAGTGTCTGGGTGGGGCTCTTGGCCCTGACATTTTCTGCCAGTGGGACTTTGACCATGGCTGAGCTCTGTGAGCCCCCGTTTCCTCTTCTGAAAGGAGGTCTAGTAGATCTCTTATCACAGCTGGTTGTGAGGCCCGAGTAAATGGGCATGGAAACATGTGGTGCATGTTTCACGCTCAGTAAACGTGAGATGTGTCTGAATCCATCTCCCTTTGAGACACTCTTTTGTGGGCAAGGTTGAAGGAAATGCTAGACTCCCAGCTTTAACCTTCCGGCATCCACTTTGGGTCTTGGGGCTGCTTCTTGGTTTGGAGTTGGAAAAGGTGTCCTCTCTGCCCCTTCCTTTCATATGTTTGAAAACAGCTTTGTGGTCATCAATACCCAAGTCACCATTTCTGTACTTCACGTTCTTCCCCAGCTCACATTCTGATGTCCTCGGAGGACAGGAACCACACTCCTAATAAAGGCAATGATTCCTACTAATAGTTGGCTCCTGCACTAAAGCCAGGGTCCTGGTCCAGGTGCAATAGCCTTCATGTGCATCAGCTCAGGGGGTCCTTGGGAGAGCTCCACATGGCAGGTGTCATCACCTCTCACTTGACAGAGAGGAGGTGGAGTTCCTTGCTTACTGATACATGCCAGTGTGTATGGCTCCAGAAGTCTTGGCCTCGAGGGATTTCTTGCTACCTACTCTGCCCTGCACCCCATGGTGGTCCTTGCCCGTTTATCCTCCACTCTATAGACCCCAGCCCCACACAGGTGTCCCTCTGAGCACCAGGATCCTTAAGGAAGGGCCTGGACTAGAACAAGGAGGCCTGCTTCTTGGCACATTTTTAGGGGAGTGAGGGATTGAGTGGGTGATGGGTATAGCCCTACGGAGGTGTGAAGCAGCACCTGCAGGCATGGCAGGGTCGGCCTTGCAGAGCCCTTGTCTCCAGGGCGTGAGACAGATTTATCTCTATCCATCCAGGCATGGCCAGGTCTTTAGAGTGCTGGCATTCTTTGTCCCTCATTAAATTGCTCTTTTCTTCATAAAATGGAAACTGTTTTCATTGTACTTTTTTCGATTATAAAAATGGTACATGATCACTGTAAAGAATTCAAAGCACACAGGAAAGTACAAAGATAAAAATTAAAATTCCTCCAGTTCTCTCCACATAGGGGTAACATTCTGGACGCCTCTTCTCCGGTGTCTCACTGTGCACAGCACACATATACCCCATTGTATGAGAAATTTCACACAAGTGGGAACATTGTCCTGTGTTGTTCTGTAACTTGCTGTTTTTTTCTGCACGATAATATGATAGAGACATCTTTGTAAGTAAAAAAATAAAAACTGTAGCATTCTCTCAGCATTTTAAATGACTGCCTTGCATTTCAGCGATGTCCCATAATTTAGTTGCTCCAGCTTCTTCTTGTTGGAGGTTTAACTTTTTTTTTTTTTTTTTTTTTTTTTTTGGCCATTGTCTGCCTTCGGTAAACTGTCTTGTATATACCTATTGTGAATGTGTCTGATTATGTTGTCAGGAAAAATTTTCTAGATGATTAATCGCTGTGCCCATATTGCCAAGCTGGTCTTCAGAAAGTTTACTATTTTACATGACCATCAACAGGGCCAGAGCAGGCCTGTTCCCTGCAGCCTTGCCAAGCCCAGCTTTGGCAATATCTCACCTCCTTGTCAGTCTGATAGATAAAAAATGACATCTCATTTTCACCTGCTTTTCTTTTGATGATCAGAGAGGTGAAGTATCTCTTCATAGGCTCCTTGGACATTGGCATGGCTTCTGGAAATGTCTTTGCCTATTTTTTTTTCAATTGGGCACATTATCTTTTTTATACTTTTTTGTAATTACCAGATTGCTACACTGGTGAATTAACTTGAATCCTCAGCAAACTTTCAACTTCATCTCAAGCACCCCTCAGCTGGAAGAAGGTGAGCCGGCCAGGGCTAAAGGCTGCTTCTCCAGCCTTGCTGGCCTGGTTGAGCTGTGCCAAGAGTCGGCTGGGCTGAGGCTTCGCTCTGCTGAGGCTCCCAAGGTCTGACAGTAGCCCCTTGCACTGCTGACCACAGCTGGAGGCTTCTCAACTAACTTGTTAGGGCCTATTCAACCTCTGGTCCTGCATGACTTCCATAGGATTACTTTGGGCAGTTGTTATGCTTGTTTTTCCAGTAGGAAAACACACCTCCCCTGTCAAGTTATTATCCAAAGTCAATGTTTATGATAATTTAAAGCAACGTATGCAAATGCACATCTGTCCATAGGCACCTCCATGCAGAACCAGATGGCCCTGCCCATGGGCAGAACAGGTGGTCCCATGTGTGCCTCGATTTGACAATTGCCAAGGAGGAAAAGGGAATAGAAAGCATGGATTTTGGGTTATGGGTGTAGGGCTGGGGACACAACAAGCAGCAGATAAAGGCTGGTTGACCAAGTGAGCAAGAAGCACATGCTGGAGTCCAGGGGTCAGAGACTCGAGAACTCATCTCCCTGCATTCTGTCATTTTCCAGCTTGGAAACAGACACTCAGAGAGGGGAGGCAGCTCAGCGGCAAGGACGAACCCTGGAGTGAGAGTGCATGCCTACCCCTGGCTGTCTGCTCCTTTAGGCCCTGCTTGACTTCCATGCTGCTCACTCAGGTCTCAGAGAAGAGCGCATCATTGCCATCAAGTGTGGGTCACTGGTCAGCAGTGCCGTGGGCTGAGATGATGATGAGCACATGCCTTCTGGGCTTGGCCCTTAGTGGGGCTGCTGGTGTTTTGTGCCCTGATACAGGAACACCTCGCAGCTCAGATGCACTTCCTTGGTTCCCAGCAGATGTCTTGGGCATGTTTCTGGGTCAGCTCCCTGCTGGCTTCTCAATGGCATTGAGGACTGCCCCAGAACCCTCTAACATGGACTATCATGCCCAGAATCTTGCTGAATGGTGGACAGGGAGCAGTGGCTGTAGCACCCAGCAGATCCCCTGCTCCCCTCCTGCCCTCCCTCCATACCAAAGGGGACTTGAAGTAGCAGAACCCAGGCCCAGAGCAGTCTCTCTATCCGCGGTGATCTTATGTCCTTGTTCAGTTATTTTCTTGTCTCTTGTATTTCCTTATGGGTACTGTGCCATCCTGCTCACCACTGTCACCCAGCACCAAGGATAGTACCTGACATGTAGAAGGCCATTGATTGCTAAATAAATGAGGAACAAAGAGACTGAAGGGAAAACAGCTGCATGGGGCTTTGTTTATCTGCTTTTCTCTCTTTTGACCTTTAAGCAGATGGAAACTGTGGGGTTTCTCTTCAGTCTACTCTGAGAAGCTACAAGTGAGACACTGGACCTCTCAGAAACCTGAGACGGACAAGAGAAACCCAGTGGTCCCACCATGGGCCAAGCCAGAAGGCATGTGTTTATTGTTGTCTTGGCCCAAGACACTGTCCTCATGTGCTTGGCTCACCATAGACTGGCTGTGGGGCCCTTCTGTTCCCAACCTCGCTGTGCTCATCTGGGATGGGAGCATCTGCAGTCTTTCTCACAGAGCCCTGGAGCCACATGGGTTGGGGTGGAATCTCAACTTTGCTTCTTAGTAACTGTACAACCTTGGGGGAAGTCATTCGATCTCTTCATGCCTCAGGTTCCTCTTATAAGGGAGGCTAATAAAAGTACCTGGCTTAGAGGGTTGTGGTGAGGATTGAGGAAGACCATGCATGACAAGTGTCCACCTCCACTAGCCCCTTTCCCTCCAAGATGGAGAAAAATAACCATCTGCATGGCAGCAGGAACATTGATTACTGGTTCCTCTACACCAGCTACCCCAGCGGTCCTCTTTCAGCCTCTCAGTAGCTCTAAGGAATAATGACTATTATTCTTCTTGTTGACCCATAAGGAAAATAAGCCACAGAGAAGGGACTCACACAAGATCACTGGGCTCATGTTCTACTGTTGCTGTAGAAAATTACTACGAATTTAGCAGCTTAAAGCAACACCCATTTATTATCTCACAATCTGTTTGTCAGAGGTCCAGGAATAGAATGTCTCAGCTGGTTCCCTGCTCTGAGTCTTACAAAGCTAAAATCAAGAAGTTGGCAGAGCTGGGTGCGGCGTCTCATGCCTGGAATCCCAGTGCTTTGGAGGTGAGATTGGGAGGATCACTTGAGCCCAGCAGTTTGAGACCAGACTGGCCAACATAGTGAGCCTCCATCTCTACACACACACAAAAAAATCAGGCATGATGGTGCATGCCTGTGATCCCAGTTATTAGGTTGGTGCAAAAGCAATCGCAGTTTTTGCCATGACTTTCAGTGGCAAAGCTGCAGTTACTTTTGCACCAACCCAATACTTGGGAGGCTGAGGTGGGAGGATTGCTTGAGCTCAGGAATTTGAGGCTGCAGTGATCCATGATGGCACCACTGCACTTCAGCTTGGGCAACAGAGCAAGACCCTGTCTCAAAAAAAAAAAAAAAGAAAAAAGAAAAAAGAAAAAAGAAAAAAAAAAGTCAGTAGACTGTGTTCCTTACTGGAAGCCCTGGTGAAGCTTATTCAGGTTGTCATCAGAATTGAGTTCCGTGTGGTTGGGGGACTGAGGTCCCTGTTTTCTTACTAGTTGTGGGCTGAGGACATTGTCAGGGTCTAGAGGCTGCCTCATTCCTTGGCTCATGGCCCCCTTCAAGGCCAGCATGGGCTGTCAAGTCCTTCTCATGCTTTGAGTCTCTCTTCCTTCCCCTCCTGCCTCATCTCCTGCCCTCCACTGCTGCTTCATTGCCCTGCCTTTCTCTTCTGCTTTTAAGGGTTCATGTGATTACTTCAGCCCCACCTTTATAATTGAGAGTATTTTTCCTATCTGAAAGTGAGCTAATTTGTAACCTTAATTCCATCTGCCAAGTCCTTTTGCAGCAGTACCTAGATTAAAGTTTGATTGAGTAACCAGGGGATGTAGTTAGAATTCTGCCTTCCACATTACCCAGAAAGTCAATGGTGGGACACGACACCAGCTCTGTCCTGAGATTCTGGAGCTCAAGATGCCCTCTGACACCCAACTGTTGCTGCACTTGCACGTTCATGTTTAAACCTGCCATGATCCTTTGCGGTAGATACTGTAGCTCCCTCTTGATTGCAGTCCAAAACCTCCCCCCCGCCCCCTCTGAGCTTTCATCCTGATATTTGGCTCATTCTAGGATAAAATGTTGGAATTTGGCCATATTCTTTTCTTCCTCACCAGAGTCTAGACTTCTGTAAGGCAACATATCAGAGGCTACCAGTTGTCCCCCAAAATCTTTTTTCCTTTCTGTCTCATAGCAACTGATCCCCCAGGTTTTACCTGGACACGTGGTCACCCGGAATAGAAATAAAACTTTCCACCTTCTCTTGCAGCTAGGGATGACCTGATGACTAAATTCCGATGAAAGAGCTGTGATCAGGAATAAGTTATGCAGTTTCATGTCCCACCCTTAAAGGGAAGGGGCGCACCCACCTTCCACCCCTTTGTTCCTCCTGGAATAAGCTGGTGAAGCACCTTGGGCTATGTGGGCACGGGCATTTGTTAGGGAGAAAGAGCAACCAGTTAGAATGAGCCTGGGTCTTTGACTTTGTGGATCTACCACCCACCTCTGCATTGTCTGTGTTGTGATTATTATACAGAAGACATTAATCTTGCTTAAGTCACTTTATTTGGGGTCTCTATTACAAAAGCCAAACTTTCATACCAAGACAGGCAAAATCCAGATTCTTTAGATGTTATGTGCACTAATATGCCTTTAATATGCTCCCAATACATCTTTTTTTTTTTTTTTTGAGTGCATCAATAAAGTGCTGTATACAAGATGAAAAATACCTTGTGTTTCTCACTACATTTTGTGTAATCAGTCTCTATTTCTGTTCACCAGTGATGTCAGGATGGAGAACAGGGAGTGCCAAGATATTACTTGACATCTCTAGGTCCTAAGAGGTGGTCAGCTTCAAACTCCGACCTTTTAAGTTCTCTTAGTGGCTCAAACTTTATAGGGTTATCAAAGCTGGAATCTGTATCAGCTCTCTGCCCCTGGAAGAGTTTCCTTTAATTCCGTAGAAGTTGAGCTGACACAGGGTTAGGGACTCTTGTGTGTAATGGAAGTTGCAAAGCCGGAGTCAACCTGCCGTTTTTAACCTTTGGTTTATGGCAGTATCATGAACATGGCCACATCCTGGCAGAAGCTCCAGGCAGGTGGGAGTGGTGCCAGCAGATCATTTATAGCAATTCACACCGGTGAAGGGACCTGGCAGTGCCCATGTTTTCCCTGGGGCACAGCTGTGTTATTCTAAGATAGGCCTATTCTGACCCTGTGTCACATCCTAAGCCCTTCATTTCAATTGCTGTGTCATTTCTGTACCTACCCCCTAATTCCAAGACTGTGGCTCCTTCCTCTCTGGCTATCCCAGAGAAAATCGCTAAGGTCCTTTGGACTTAATGCATTGGTTACCTGCTTTCAGAAACACATTATTTTCAAAATCTCAAGCACCAGGTGTTAAATGTGTATCAATTACTTGACATATTTAATTGCAGGATTAATGCTGAGACACAGTAATGTATTTAAGGACACATTAGATGTATTATTTTAAAACTGTGATTAACACCGATTTTGAAGCATTTTGGAAGACTAATTAAATGATTGAAAACCACATTCTGGCATTGCAATGTTTGTTCAACAAAAGCATTTGTGGAAATTAGGTGTAATTCAACCACCTCATTATACAATTAGTTGTTTAATTCTGTCTGCAGGCATTTGAGGTCATAATCAGGATGAAGCTGTGGCTTCTGGGGCATGACCGGGCTTTAGGATGTGTCTCCCCGCTTTCCGTGGTGCTGACAGGCTCCTCACTTTCAGGGTGCTGACAGGCTCCCCATGTTTTACGGTGCTGTCTTCCCCTGCTGCTAGTCTCTGCATCTGCCATGCTTCAGTCTCGCTGGCCCCTGTCCCCTGATCACTGTGCTTGTTTGCACCTCACTGCACTCTGGCTTGCCCTCTGCTCTGTCTGTGAGGTCTTCGTTACTGTTATTCAACAAATATTTTTGGTTTTTCTCACAAGCACATAATAGATTATGGTCCATTCCCACACCCCCTCGAAGTTGGGTCTCCCTAGTAACTAAGGCAATGTGGGCAGAGGGACACGTGCCATTTTTGGGTGGAAGCTTTAGAAGCCTGTGGAATTTACACCTTTTCTTTTCCTTTGCCATGGCAACTGGGGATTCTCCAGACAGCAGCTTCTCCATCAATCTGGGGTCTTGAAGTTACCTGTGTATGGACCTGAAGTATAAAGTAAAAACAAACCTTTATTGTTTTAGGTTTTAGGTCTTGAAGTTACCTGTGTATGGACCTGAAGTATAAAGTAAAAACAAACCTTTATTGTTTTAGGCTACTGAGACTTGGAGAGACTTAGTTCTGCAGCATGATCTAACTGGCCTTGATGGACACAGCCAGGGGATGTTCCTTTGGATTTTTCCTTGATCTTTGCTCTCTTATTTTTCAGACTGCTCTCAAATCCCCTCCTCAGAAAGGTCCTCTCTGTCCATTTCCCCGGAGCCACTTTCAATTTTGTTTCCTGCTTTTTTTTGTTGTTGTTGTTTAAATAGTGGTTACTGCCTTCTGACATTATTCTATTTACATTTATAAATAACGTGACAATTTATAAATAAAGTGTTTCTCTATCTCTGTAGTTTTGTCATTTGGAGAATGTTGTACATTGAATCATACAGTATGCGGGACTATTATTTTTCCACTTAGGCCTTGAGGCTCATCCACTTGCTGGGTGTAACAGTAGTTCCTTCCTTTGTATTGTTGAATAATATTTCTATGGTATGGATGTACTGTGGTTTATTTAGTAATTTACCTGTTGAAGGACATTTATTTACATCGATAAATACAGTCCACTCACTGTATTTCATTGTCTCTAAGATGGAAACGTGAAATAAAAATCATTTTTATTTTCCATTCTTGTTTCTGTTTTTCTGTTTTTATTCCATCCAGCCCCCCTAAGTTTTTCACGTTTGCTTTTCTGAAATCAGGATGGCTCTTAGAGTCCACAGTGTGCTATTCAGGCCATGACAGAATTACCTGCACAGGGTGTGAACACCCAAATGACCAGCGGACATGTGTAACGAATACACAACTGACCAGCATCAGTGCGCTGGAAAAGAATCCAAGATTGGACAATGGAGCCCTCTTTTAACCCCTATGAATGTCGTGGTTTCAGGGACAGACTGGAGGACTGGGGCAAGTCAAATATGTGTAGTGACGTTGCTGAAGTGGGACCCGAAACAGAAAAACTGTATATAATTTTAAAGTGTCCTCAAAGCCCAGCACTCTTGACTTTCAATCTTTTTATGGATTCTTTGAAGAAATGCCATATCATCAGTGCTCGTGGATGAATGCACAGAGGGTGATAGTGTGTGGAAAAACCCCAAATTGATGAGTCTGAGTTGAACAGTGATTCACAAGAATTGGACTCAGTGTAAAGTAGTTTGAGGAATAACAGCCAATTTATTTCACT
Source organism: Theropithecus gelada (assembly GCF_003255815.1). Classification (NCBI taxonomy): domain Eukaryota; kingdom Metazoa; phylum Chordata; class Mammalia; order Primates; family Cercopithecidae; genus Theropithecus; species Theropithecus gelada. Next base: position 43,466,037 of record NC_037678.1, on the reverse strand, counting down.
TGTATTTTCATTTTTATGTATGCACAATAGTAATATGTGATAAAAATCTGTCTAATTAAGTCTCAAAGAACTCTTACAATAAGTAAAATTAAAAATTCTAAGTGATAAGAATGCATTGTGTCATGGTTTAATTGGCAGCTTATTTTTCTTTCACAGTGGAACAAAAAATAATGGTGCTTCTTGCAATTGTGTGTCTTAGAGGTGATGAAATGTGGTATTTCTTTTGGAGACTGCCCTTATCACAAAGACATCTGCTGTGTCATTCAGTTCAATTTTAGTTGAGTTTAACAAGGCCTCTGGCCATTTAGAAAGTTGGCTCATTTGGACTCAGAGGCTACTGTGATTTTAAATTTGACCAGACACCTCGAGAAGAGCTGGAGTTTTGCTTCTAGCAAATCCATTGGGTGCCTAAGGTTAGCCTGGCCAGAGAGTCTGCTCCTGGTTGAGACTGGGCCCTCCACCCCATGGGAACAGTAAACCACAGAACTTAGGCATGTCTGTCACCATCGCAATGTTTCTTCTGCATTCATAAATCACCTGACTACTATTTAATTAATATTCTTCATTTCTGAAGCCTTTTACTTTTCAATAATTATAGATCCACAGGAAGTTGCAAAAATAGTACAGAGAGGTCCCAGGGACCTTTCACCCAGTTTCCTCCAATGCTAACATCTTATTTAACTACAAACTTTTCAGAGTGACCGTCCCATTTTACATTCATACCAGCAACTGGGTCTGGGTGACCTAGTTTCTCCACATCTTTGCTAGCATTTGGTGTTGTCATTTTAAATTTCAGCCATTTTGACAAGTGTGCAGTGATATCTTATCATGACTTTACTTTTTCATTTACCGTTGAGTTTGGAAAGTTCTTTATAATACTCTGTCTGCATATTGGCCCTTTGTCAGATATGTGGTTTGTGCAGGGTCTTTTGCAGAGTGATAGTTTTAAAATTTATTTATTTATTTATTTATTTATTTATTTATTTATTTACTTACTTATTTACTTACTTACTTACTTATGGTGGCATCTCACTCTGTCATCCAGGCTGGAGTGCAGTGGTGCGATCTCAGCTCACTGCAACCTCCTCCTCCCAGGTTCAAGCAATTCTTCTGCCTCAGCCTCCCAAGTAGCTGGGATTATAGGCACGCACCACCACCCCTGGCTAATTTTTGTATTTTTAGTAGAGACGAGGTTTCACCATGTTGGCCAGGCTGGTCTTGAACTCCTGACCTCAAATAATCTGCCCATCTTGGCCTCCCAAAGTGTTGGGATTACAGGCATGAGCCACTGCACCCAGCCATTTTTAAATTTTAATAAAGTCTAATTTATTGATTTTTTTCTTTTATTGATTGTAATTTTTTGTGTGACATCTAAGAAGTCTGCTTTGATCTTAGGTCTCAAAGTTTTTCTCCAATTTTTTTCTCTAAAAGTTGTATAGTTTTACATTTAAATCTATGATCCATTTTGAATTACTTTTTGTATAAGGTGTGAGGTGTAGAATAGATTTTTCTTTTCTTTCTTTCGTTTTTGCCTACAGAGTCCATTTGCTCCAGCACCGTTTGTTGAAAAGATTATCCTTCCTCCATTAAATTGCTTTTGCACCTTTGTCAAAATCAGCCAAACATATTTGTGTGGGTCTATTTCTGGGATCTTTATTCTGTTCTATTGATTTAGGTGTTTTTCTCCATGGCCCTCTCTGGGTTACTGTTGCCAGAGAGTGAGTCTTAAAATTAGGTCATGTGATTCCTCCAACTTTATTCTCCTTTTCACAATACTTGAGTTATTCTAGTTCCTTTGCCTTTCCATGTAAATTTTGGAACAAAATTAATATTTTTCTTTAAATTAATGGTTACAACTTTATTTAAAAGGAAAACACATGAGTTTGCTATGTCAGCTAGAGCTGTACTGTCAAAGTCAGATAAAATAAAAATATAACAATTATAGTTTAAAAAACTATCTGTGAACCATGTGAAATGATCCCATGAACCCCCAAATTGGCCTGGAACCTCATCTCCCAGCACCCCTGTGTTGGGAAGAGCACTCTGCGGTGAACTGCTGGCTCTGCCTATCTGGGGAAACTCACGTGGCTTGGCCACCTCATTCAGTGCTGGCTCAGTGGTGTCTGTGTAGCCCCACAGCAATCCTCTATGGATGGCTTGCAGCTAATGGATTGGCCCACAGGGCAAGCTCTGCCCAACTGTGAGGCGCCATATGGACTAAGTGAACCAATCAGATCCTCCCTCAGCACAGTTGAGTGATGGGTAGTAGAGAGTCAGTAGTTGGCAGTGGGAATAGGGTGGAAGCTATGAAGGAGCAGAGCCATGAAGGAGTGAGGCATGAAGGAATCAGTAGACTCCCATGGAAAGAGTAACTGATTCCTCGTGGTGGGAAGCACTTGAGCTGGGAGCCGTACTTCCTCCTGCCAGCAGCCTGGGAAGGATGGGAAACTAGACGATGGGCACTGGAGCTGTCCTAGGTCCTGAACAGCCTTCTTTCCTTTGTGAAAGGCCTGAAGCTGGCTTGTGTTCTCTTCTTCCCCAATACCTCCCACCCCCACATTTAAGGTAGTGTTTCCAAAGCTTGGGATTCATAGCCATGGAAGAGCACAAGATGACGTTAGGGTGCACAGAACCTGGGATTAAATAACAACACATCACAGAATCAGCAAGCTACTCCCTTTCCAGTGATCTCAGTAGAGTAGGTTGTTAACACCTAGTCCTTCCTAATCCCTTTTAACAAAGAGAGGTGGCCGTGCCTTTACAGCATTTGATGAGCAATGCCTCTAGCAAAAATTTCACAGTGCTTTTCTGTTTTCATTATCGCTTTTGACAGTAATTTGCCTACTCATATTTTCAGTGCCTAGCACATCGTAGAGGTTCAAACTCTCAGCCATTGAATTAATTTGATTATTTTTCATTATTCTTTGATTTTTGTCTTTTTAACCTCAACCGACTGTGAACTCCTTGAAGACAGGGACTGTGCTTTTAATTTTAATTTTAATTTTAATTTTTATTTTTAGACCAGGGTCTCACTCTGTTGCCCAGGCTGGAGTGCAGTGGCATGATCATGACTTATTGCAACCTCGACCACCACCTAGGCTAAAGCGATCTCCTGCCACAGCCTCCAGAGTAGCTGGAACCACAGGTGTGCACTACTAACTTTTTGATTTTTGTAGAGATGGGGTCTTGCTCTGTTGCTGGAGCTGGACTTCAGCTTCTGGTCTCAAATGATTCTCCCACCTTGGCCTCCCAAAGTGCTTAGATTACAGGCGTGAGCCACTGCACCTGGCCCTGCTTTTGTTTTTTCTTTGCTTTGCCATTTTGTTCCTAGGGCCTAGAAAAGTGCTCAAATACACAACCATTGCTTGTTCTGGTGAGTGAGTAGGCAGGTGGAGAAGACATAGGAAAGTCAAGTCTAGCAGGCTAGGCTTGGTCTCTATGCTGATGCCCAGAGGTAGCTGATGGAACTGGCTAGTGTGAGTCCCATTCAGAGTCCATGTCAGAAACTTGGCTGGTTGTCCCTTCCTTGAAAGCCTCATTGGGAGAACGGTGAGCTGTGTACTTGTTCCTCACACAAGACTCTCTCCCTTCCCTCCTGGGCTATGCCTTGACCTCGCTCCAGCCACGGCAGGCCTGGCCCTACCTGACTCTTTGGAGCTCACACCCACCTGGGACTTCTCTGCCATGGAAGAAAGAACCATGTCCTGGGCCTGTGGACTTGGAATTGCACCTTTGGGGTCCTTCTGGGGAGGAGGATGGGTTGCCCGATCAGAACATGGCCAGATTTTCTTCTTAAAGGCTAGATGGTCAGCCTGAGGATCAGTCTGAACTTTAACTTCACTTTCTCCTTTTCTTGGCCTTTATTAATTCAGTGTGTGCTAAGGATTATATTGCAAGTCTGGCCAAGGATTTCTTTAAAAGAAAATCCCCAACCAGGCTGGACGCATTACTGTTGTCAGCATGACCGTTAGCCTCCTTCAGAGTGAAGGTCAACAAATAATTTTCAGCTTTGTTTAAAGCCTCTTTAATGGATTCTATAAAATGCTCTAATTACCAGTGATTATCCGCTGAGTGCTCGCAAGCTTTTTAAAGCTTTTCTGTGCCCATTTCACTCTGTTCACACAGAGTTCAAGTTGTCTGATGTACTTAAGCAAGAGGAGGCATTTTCTTTCTTTCTATTTCTTTTTTTTTTAAATCATATAATTTGGAGTGTTTATAAGGCAGGCCAGCTTTCTCTTTTTTTGGTCTGAAGCAGAGTTTTTACTCTACTTTCCATCTGTTTCCATCTTGTCACCCAACAAGAAATTAAATGCCATTTAAATGATATGACAGTCACTTCCTTACCACACACAGTAGAACATAACTGCCTTCGATGTGCACAGAATTCTCACAGGTGTCATCTCAGTTGAGCCCCACAGAGGGAGGCTGGAAGGGCTGCTGAGGCTGGGATTCCTCACCTTCTGTCCTCCTGACATGGAAGCCTGGATCAGTTCTCTGTGGTGGGGGCATCCTGGGCATTGTATGGTGCTCAGCAGCATCCCTGGCTTCTACCTGCTAGAGGCCTAGCACCCTGCCCTAGTCGTGACAATTAATAATGTCCTCAGACATTACCCAATGTCTCCAGAGGGGGAAAAATCACTCTTGGTTGAGAACAGTTGACTTAACCCATTTTCAGATGAGGAGATGGTGACGGGAAGGGCTTGCCCGAGGCCCCACAGATGGCGTGCTGTGGAGGGTCTGTCAGCCTCTTCTTTGCTGCACTGATGACTCATAGACACCCTCAAACCCAGCAGAGGCACCATTCTTTCCTCTCCTACCCCCTGTGTCAACTTCCCTGCCTCTCTTCCTGGTAGAGTCACTGCCAACATAAGTGCCTGTTTTCAGCAAATGTGTCTTCTGCAGTTGATGTGTTTCAGGCTTCTGTTCTTCTGCCTCCTAAGTTTCGTGTCCTAGAGGACATCTCATTTGATTTTTATAGTGTCCAGAAGACTGTCTGGAGGGCTCTTGGGCAGGGAGGCCCAGTGAATTTGTCTCACAGTACTTGTTCCTGTTGCCTGGCCATAGGCTGCCCGCCATGCGTGGTCAGGAGCAGTGAGGAGTAGACCTGCTGGGGTGGGAGGGAAGATGTACTGACAGTGACCCATAGTTCTGAGAAATCATTTGTGAATGGTTCAGTTCACACTCTGTTCATGAACCACAGCCACAGTCTTATGTTCATTGATAACCATTTGTGGCACCTTGGTTAATTCCAAGCTGATAGTGTCCTTAGATGGTGAACTTTGACCTGACCCCTTACCCACATGTATCCTTTCCTGCCCAATCTTGCTCTCTGGCGAAAATAATTGACTTGGGTCATGTACCATTGGGCTGAGGGACAGAAGATTGTGTGTGTGTTTGTGTGTGTCATTGTCTTTGTTAAGGGAGAGGAGGGGTCGGTCCTTTAAGGTCTTACACATTTTGAAAATGTTGGATTAAACAAAGTAAAACAAGATTCTTTATTGCAGAACTTCTCAGAGCCTTTACCTGGTAATGTGCTCTATGATTATTCCAGAGCAATACAGGATGCAACATTTCCCAAAGTAATTTGACCACAAGACCTCTTTTCTTTTCGTGGAGTATCACATTCCACTGTGTGCATAATATTCTGCGGGAAAAAGTGTCACCTAGATATGAAAGTACATCTCGCCCCACTTTGTGTTTGGCCATTTCTAAGGTGGCTTTGAAACTAGGAAGGATGAAAGATTGTCAGATATGGAAGCCCACACTGTCTTTTGGTTTGGTGGCTCTCAGTGGCTGGATTCTGAGCAGGACCCTGGAGGAGAGAAAGTCCTTCTCACATGACTGGACGTTCCCAAAGCTGGGGGAGTCAGTTTGGAAGACCTGACTTCCCTGTCCATGTGAGTGGCCATGGGAGTGGTGTGGTCGGAAAAGAGGGGGCCAAGGGAGCCCATCGAGAGAAATGCCCACCCTCACCCTCCTCCTCCTCAACCGAAGAGGAGAGGTGCAAGGGGAACGAGTGAAGAAAGAGAAAGGAGAACAGAAGTTTCCATTTGTACCGGATGGTTTTGTTTTTTTATCTGTTTGCAAATGTTCAGTGTAATGGTTTGAAACCCAGCCGTGTAGCTGCCGCCGCCCACACACAGAGCTGCCGTGGCACTGAGCTTCAGCAGGCAAACCATATCACCAGCGTCGGCCATTAAACCCGAGCCCACACCAGGGCAGGCTGCACACCTACCCCCGGTGTCCCTCTGCCACCCCCACCGCCCCGGCACCCCCGACACCCACCACCCTTCACACACACAATTTTTCTTTTTTTAAATTTCCAGCAGTCGGTTTTTCTCTAGAGAAGGCATAAAGAGAAGCAGAGGCAGAGATGGGACGAGCAGGGAGAATGCTCCTGCCTCATCGGAGCCACCGGTTTTCGGGAGAGAGCAGCAGCCCCCACCTGCCTGTGGACTGAGCACTTAAAGGTGAGAGAGGACTTTGTGATTTCTTTGTGCACCTGGAGGTCTGGGATGCAAGGCCAGATGAAGGGATCTTAATCATTGAGCCTGGTCTGTTGCCTCCCGAGTGATTCTATCAGGCAAGCATGATGGATGATTCCTTCCAAGCACACGCAGTTATCTCTGACACGAGCCCCACTCAGGTCCCCGTGAGATCTTCTGAACCAAGGGGCTTCTAGCCCCTCCTCCCCACCTTTCAGTACAGCCTTGTAAACCTCAGATGTGGATGAAGGTGCCGTCCTGCCTTTGACTTGACCTGTTGATTTCCAACCGGGGCTGCTGGCCCTTCCTCTCTAGAGTGAGTAGTGACTCACACTTTTGGGGGCCTATGAAATGGTCCTCCATCCAAGGGGCTTTGGGAAGCCTGTTTCCCTAGTGGCCCCAAGCCCAGTAATCAGAAGCAATCAGACCCAGCTGTCCAGCTAATTTGTATAAAATAGGCTTCCTTCCTAGCAGAAATCAACAAAGTCTAAAATAGAAGGGACTGTAATAGGAAATGAAGCTGCAGAGTTCTGTGTGGAATGCAACAGGCAGGGACATCGGCATGGAAAATACTAAGTACAAATTACATGGCTGACAACCATGGGAGCAGGAGAAGCAGTGATCTCCTTGCTTATCGAGCATGTCTCTGGGTCGGAGGGGAGCTGAGTGGGAACATCGCTTCTGAAAGGTTTAGACCTTTCACCAAGGAGAGGAAAAAGGAAGAACAACAAAGATGGAGAAAAGGGGGAAAAAGGCCGTAATATAATATACATGTAGAAGAGAAGCAGATAAAAAGCTCCAAATTCTGTGCAGTCAGGGGATGAATCAGTTAGTAAAGATCTATTTTTAGTTTCCAAGATCTGCTGTTGCATTTTGCCTGGCATTAATTAATGTCACAGGCATGTTCCATGCACAGGCTCTGAAGGGCCCTCGCGTGTCACTGTAGCTGGAGGTGCCAGCCCGTCTTGATGGGAGCTCTCCAGTCCTTTGGGGTCTGGTCTCTGACACAAACATGTGTCCAGAATGTTCTGCTCTCTGACCTTGTCCCCTCTGGGTGTATCCGTTAATCTGCTCGCTCTGGCCCTTGGATGTCTGGCCACTGGCCAAGGGAGAATTGCAATTGTTATACTTTGTTTTTTAAAAGGAAAGGCTGTACAAGCTGAAATTGGGAAAAGACAAAGATGTTGGATCTTGGCTTAGAACTTAAAGAAAAGGCTTTGAGGGCCGCTTTCCCACTGCAAGGAAGAAGAATGAGGCCCCCCTCATCTCCAAACAAGGCTGGTTTTGACAAATCAGATTTCATAACTGGAGAACATCTTCCAATATAGTTTAGGCAAAGTGTAATATGTTAGCAAGAACTCATTATATGACTGGGGTTGATCAGCTGTTGGCTGAAATTGTGTGTGAGACTATCTCCAAAAAGCCCGTTCATATTTCAGAGGCGAGGCTGTAAATCTGAAGAGCAACTGAAATGCAGGCATTATTGTACGCCTGAAGCTTTGCTTTCTGAGGTGGTAAGGGGGGATTACAGGCGAGAATGAAAAACCCAAGGCCACATGTCAGCACACTGTTGGGACAGCTGTTTTTGTATATTTGTACCAATTATTAGATCAATGAGAAAGTATGACTACATCAGGGACTCTAATTAGAAGAGACGTCCCTTATACTCTGACATTTTTGAGAATATTCTCCTACTAACCTAGAGCCTGATGGAGCCATCGACGCTAATTGTTCAGTGCCATTGGTCAAGGCCAATGCATAGTCTTCATTTAGTTCCTAAGTCATTTGTGGTCGACCCATCCAAGACAGGGGCACGGACAATCTCGTCAGAGTCGGCTGGGAGGGTTTCCATGATGGAATGGGGCTGGCCTCTCTGTTGAGGGGGGATATCCAAGGGGTCCACATGAGTTCCAAGGACCAGTGGCAAAGTCCCTGTTCAGTCCTCGGGAAGCATCACTACCGCTAAATTTCTGATGTTCTGAAGATGGGTTAGAACAGAGTGTGAGAGCAAGCAGGGTGCTGACCTTGGGTCTCGTGTCTTGAGGCTCAATTCCTTCCTCTCACCCAGCCAGGAGATTCAGAGGTCCTGCAGCCTCCCACCTCAGACCCACATACCTGGTGTGAGTTCTGCCCTCCTGACCACACCCCTGCACCTTGGACACAGCTTACCACATCCTTCCCCAAAGCATCTTGTGCCTTGGAGGGCAGGTGCCGTTGCAGTGTTCTGGGCTGGGGGCACTCGAGTTCAGCCCTGGCCAAAGGCCGTGAGGGGCAGAGCCAGGGGATAGTGTCTCCATTGGTAATGAAGGTCTCCATCCCTTCCAGGCTGGCCATGTCTGTGGCCACAGATGAATAGGATGGGTGCCCACCTTGATGGGTCAGACAAGGTAAGGACTGTCAGACCCCATCCTCTGTTTGAGATCAGACCAGAGGTGCCATCAGAAAATCAACTGAAGATTAACCAACTTCCTCTGGTGCTCAAAACCTAGACTCCCTTTGCTGCTTTGCGATTTCTTTCTGTGTGTAGAGGTCTGATAAGCCAGATAAGATGAAGGGATGTTAATCCTTGGGCCCAGTCTGAACGGCAAAGTTCCAATTAAAGAAGATATGACCGTGGCCTGGGGCTGTGCCTAAGAAGGGCTTTGCTTATGTCTCTTTGTCTAATTTCTGTAATGGGCCCGTGTGGATGGCACCTTCACCAATACCATTTTATGGAGGAAGAAATGGAGTCTTACACAGTTCATTGTACTTTTTGCATTGTATCTTAAAGATATAAAACTTTAACCTTACACTCCATAATATATCTATTGATCTTACTATAAAATAAGATCTCCCTCCTCCAAAAAAAATTGTGAAGGAAAATGGTTCCCTCCTGAGTGAGTGCCAAAAGCCTGGGCTTAGCCTGTCGGAGAGAGAGGCTGCAGAGCCCCTGTGTGGTGAGCAGACGCCCTCCACAGGGCCCCCGACACACGCTTCGTGCCTGAGCCTTGTCCCTGTGATGTTGACACTGTGTGGATGGCGGAGCTGGAACTTGCCCTGAGGGCCCCAGGGAATCTGGCAAGGCCCAGTCTCCACAGTGTTTCTCTGTGGAATGTTCCAGCTGGCCGGTGTGTACAGGGGAATCTGAGTCGAGGGCTTGAGGGGGGCTGTCGTCCCACACAGGGCTAAGGCTCTCCAGGGAGCCTCAATGGCTGGACCCCCATCCAACACCAGCGCCAGGGCAGCCCCCTTCGCCCTGCCGTGGCCCGCCTCTTCCTCTGTGACCTGCCACGGGCCTCACATCCTGAGAGGAGCCCTAGAAACGGGCTCTGTTGATAAAAACACACATACCCTTTGCCACAGGAAATGTGGCCTCACGTTCACAATGGTAACCACCAGGCTCCTCACAGAAACCAAAGAGGAACAGATTTTAGATTTTTACCTCAATTAGGAAACACATGTTTTCTCTCTCTCCTCCCCTCCCTCTCTCCCCTCAGCAAGTCTCAATTTTCCTCACATGTAACCTCTGCCCTCCCTATTCTAGATTGGGAAGCTGCACATTTAGGAAATGGAGACTGTGTTCCTTTGAGTTTAGGTAAAAACTGTGAGAAAACAGGATATAAGTCGTAATGGAAACCAACGGGCCTCGGGTCACAGGTAGGGATGTCAGATAAAATACAGGATGCCCAGTTAAAATGGGAATTTCAGGTGAACAATGAAAACTTTGTTAGTAGAAGCGTGTCCCAAAGCCTGCACAGGATATACTTATGCTAAAACATTTATTATGTCTTTGAAATTCAAATTTAACTGGGCAATCCTACATTTTTATATATCATCTATGAATAGTAACCATAGCACAGGGGATCCACCATGTGAGACTCAGAACCAGCATCTGGGAAAAACATTGAGGCAAACTTCTCCATCCAGATTAATTCCTGATCTTCTGAGAATAACAAACAGCCCACTACGCTGTGGCCAGTACTCTGCGCCAGCACACGCTGACATTCTGTGGGCAAGGAGCTCTCCTTGAGTCTGCCCAACGGAGGTGTGTAGTTTTTTGTTGTCCAGGAGAGAAACAGAGGCCCAGGGAAGTCAGTGGGACGAGCCCGAGCTCAGTCAGCTCCCGGCCTGTCTCTCTGCATAGTACTCGCCGGCTGTGGGCGGGCAGGCAGTGCCAGCTTCAGAGGAGCAGTAATAACAGGTTAGCTTGGAAGTGCTCCTTGCAGAGATGGGAACGGCTGTGTCAACACACGCAAATTATATGCAAATACACTTGGCCTGCCTGCCCAGATGGGAGACCCATGAGCACAGCCTCCAGCCGTCCATGGGTTTCTGATAGGGCAGGGGTACCAGGCTGATAGTGGCTGGGTCTCCTGAGAGGCCCATGTTCCCAGTGCATGTGGGCTGCTGGGACACATGCACACACTTCTCCTCCTGGCGTGGATGAGGATGCGAAGGGGCTGGTGTGGAGGTGGATGCCTAAGGCTGGAGGGGGTGTGTTGAGGCGCTTGTGACCTGCCACCCTGATCTGTGTATTCCCAGCAAACCACATGGCTTCTGTCTCCTGGGGTAATCCTTCCTGAGGCTCCAGCACCCATCTCTGGACAGAAGGAAGCGGCCCTTTCCCTGGGCACCCTCCTGCTGAGATGCCACAGGACTGCAGACCTTTGAGGAGAATAATCCTAACCACAGTGATGCTACCGTGAGCGTTAACCGGGTGTTTATGATACACCCTACCCAGTGCTGAGCATCTTGTGTTTAATTCTCCCACGTGCCTGGGGTTCTTGTGGCCCTGACTTGAAGATGAAAACCTTGAGGCTTAGGAAGGTAAAGTAACTTGGTCACAACTGGTGAGATATGGAGCCAAGATTCCACCTGAGTTCTGCAGGCTGGTCAGGTGAATCACTGACAGGTGAATGAGGGATGACTTTCAACACCAGCTCCTGGGCATGGACTTTCTGAAGAGAGCACTGTTTTGAAAAGTCCTTTATGGAGATTTGTAGTGCTTTTAGCTAAGATTGTTGGGGATTTGCGCTCTTAGAGTTAGCAGGGTTGGCCTCAAACACTGCTGCCGACTGAGCCCCATTTGGAGATGTTCTCCACGAGGCAACGCTGAACCTTCGGGAGACCCATAGGAGGTGGCTGCCCAGCCCCTCTGTCTAGCAGTGCGAGGGGAAGGTGTACACCAAAGGTGGGGCTTGGTTGAGTGGTTGAACATGCCGGTGTGGGGCCAGATAGCCTCGGCCACAGGTTGTCTTTGCCAGTCTCTGGCTGAGTGGTTTGGGGTGAGCTGCTTCACTGCTATCAAGCTCCTTTCCTCATCTGTTAAGTAATATTTGTAATGACAGCATCTCCCTCACACACCAGGTTTCACTGATCTGTTGCCTGATCAATCATAATAGTTATTACTCATTGCTGTTTGCCAGGCACCAGTTTAGGTGCTAGAAAGAGCTAGCAATGAGAACAAAAAGTACAGCGCTCACCTTTGAAGATCTTAGGAGTCCAGAGAGCTAAGCTAAATCCCCTACAATGTGAGACAGGCAGAGATTCACCTAAAAGTGTCACAGGGACCCTGCTGCTGAGGTTCGGGGGCGGGGAGATCACCACTCACAGAGGGTTGGGGGGGTCCCAGAGGCCTTTGTTGAGGAGGCAGCGAGTAGGTGGACAGGTGGATTTTGGGTTTGTGGATCAAGAGAAGGAAGGGAATTCCTGGTTGAGGAACAGCATAAGCAAAGCGTGAAGGAGAACCTGGGGGCCTTCGGTTTGATTGGAGGGTGCATGCATCCATCCATGCATGCCAGGGCAGTGGGATCTGAGCTGGGGAATAGGGTACAAAGTCCCTGCTCTTATGGGGATTGCAACGTTAAGCAAGTAATGATACATTAAATTTTTAAATTGTAGTTGTGATGAGCACCCTGAATCTGAGCTGGTCAGGGAGCAGGCGCCTGAGGCTTCCCTGAGGACATAAGTGAAGCTTGAGTAGGAGGCATTTGGGAATGGAAAGAGCACTTCAGGCCATGAGTACAGCTCCCCTGGGGCCCCTGACATGGGCCGGCATCCAAGGAGCCAAAAGGTCAGTGTGTGGCTGTGCTGCAGGCAACAAGAAGTGGGGCTTGGGAAGTGGCTGAGGAGGTGGACAGAGGCCAGCCTACATGGGCCCTGCTAGGTGGAGGACATTACTTTGTCCCAAGAGCGATGGGGCTATTGCAGGGTTTTAGCTAGAGTGGGGATGTGTAGGTGGACTTTTATGTCTAAAAAAGATCCCTCTGGTGGTGGTGGAGAAGGCTTTGTATACAGCAGGAGTGAAGGTGAAGGGAGGAAACTGGACTTTGGCCAGCTGTGGACTGTACAACTTGACCAAAATCCCACTTTGCCATCGCCACCATCCTCAGCCCAACACACTCAATACCTCACTCTTTTGCCCCTGAGCAGTGTCTCATCCAGTCCCTGTTCCTGAGCTCAGCACCCACCTGATTTCCCCACCACCCTTGCTGCTGAGCACACGTGCCTTGGCCCCCAGCCCACATGCTCTATGTTCTTCCCTACAGAGCCAAATCCTGTGGAACTGGACCCGGAGAGAACAGGAAGGAGTCAACAAGATCTTAAGCCTGCTCCAGACCCCTTGCCTGACTTTTGAGAAGGTCAGGGCCCGATTTCTGTTTGTCCCTCCTCCCTGGGCTGGGCGCATCTTCCTGGGACAGCCTACCCCTGGGAACGGAAGGCTTGGAAGGAGTGGTGGATTGCCTCACCGAGGGAGTGAGTGCCGAGGCACACAGGGCCAAGTGCTTATTCGTGCTGGAAGCTGCCCTGGCAGCCTAGGTGCCCTGCTGCCAAGAGCTGATTGGAAGGCTGGACAGACATGTTCAATGGTCCTGGGGCCTCACCAGCACACCCTATGAAGGGCAAATGGGAATGGGGGCTGGCGACTCCATCAAGTTGAACTCCAGGAGGTCAAGGACAGGGCAGGAGGGACTTTGGCCAGCGTGGTCTTGGAGAGGGAATTACTGTCCTGCTACTTCCTACTGTAGCAAACTCTTTGAAAAAGCCACAGCAATTTTTTGCTCTCCCAAAATAGCTGAGAGATTCCATTGGACAATTGCTTACCAAATACCTACTTGGAGCTGGGCTAAGAAAGAGAAATTTTCATCTACTCCTTCAAGGAGTGCATGGTCTGGTGAGAAAGCCTGATGTAGAAACCAGTCATTACAGGGCACTGTCGTGTTCAGGTGGTGAGGAGTGACTATGGTGGCACGGGACTCTAGAGGTGGTGGAGACTCCTGCAGCCTGGCAGGTCGGTCACGCTTCACAGAGGATGCTAGAAAGAGCTAGTCATAAAAAAAGTGCAGCTCTCACTTTTGAAGATCTTAGAGTCCAGAGAGCTAAGCTAAATCCGCTACAATGTGAGAAGAGCCAAGATTCACCTAAAAGTGTCATAGGGACCCTGCTGCTGAGGTTCGGCAGCGGGGAGATCACTTCTCGCAGCGGGTTGGGAGATCCGGATTTGGTCTTCCCATGTAGGATTGCGGAAAGATATACATGCAGAGACTAAGTGCTTCTCCAAGAATACACACATGCTCATTCACACGTGTTAGTAACCTGCATAGAAGGCACACATAACCCTGTTGGGACGGGACCCAGGTGGTCCAGTCTCAGAGCAGCTTTACGAACCCCAGACTCAGAGCAGCAAGCAGAAAGCACCATGAGAACTCAAGCTCTCTGCTCGAACCCTGTGAAACCGAAGCAGGCTCCACCCCAATCCCCTGCGACTGATGCCTCTTTTCCTTCCACTTTCCTGCCATCCTGCAGCAACTCCAGTGTCCCTCTTCTTCAGACTCCGTGAGAAGTTCCTCCTTCCGCACTGCCCTCGCTGCTTCTCTTGATGACTTTCTCTCAGAGACAAGTCCTATGCCACTTGGAACAAAACTTCTCCTGTGGCCTAACCCCTGTGTCATCTGTCCCTGGCATGCTGCCTGGCTTCTCTCCTGGCTCTGCCCACTTTGTGGTGACCCTGACAACTCATGAGCCTTCTGCTGGTTTCTGCATCACAGGGAAGAGTGCCCATCTCAGCGCCTTGGCACTCACCGTACCCTCTGTCTTTCACCCTTAGCCAGATGTGCCCGGGGCTGAATCTTTCTTATCTCCCAGGTCTGTCTCCATAGACAGCCTCCTACCCCTCCCCTGTGACTCATACCACTCTCTTCCTTTTCTTCATTGCAGTGTTCTCTAAAATCACTTCACTCATGTATGTATTTTCCTATTTATACCTGTGTCTCACACTGAAATCTCAGCCCCGTGAGGGCAAGGGGGCCACTCTCTTATTCTCCCCCAGTCTTGCAGCCCTGAATGAAACTTGGGATGTGCTGGGGACTCAGTCAGTATTTGCTGGACAAGTGAGTAACTGTTGAATATAGTTTCCCTGACACCTGGAAGGGATAATGTCTTCCTCTTTCATAGCTTTTTTTCGTTACAATCTGCCTGTTTGGCTTTTGTCATTATTTCCCAATCATCTTGATTATGCATCATACAAAAGACTATAGAACAGTCTAGTAAAGGCAAAACCTCTCAGAGGTAGGAGGAAGGGAAGGAAGAGATTGGACAAAGCCAGAACACTTGTTAGCAGGTGGGAAAGCAGACCAGGCTGGGCACAGAAATGCACTCATATTTTTGTCTGCGTGCACCTGAGTCTGTGTCTGCACATACACGCCTAGAGCACTCTGATGTGAGTGGGAGCAGCTGGAATTTGGTGTTTTGGGTGACTGGCTGGGCTCTGGTGAGACGTAGGTCTGTTCTCATCTTGCTCCTTAGCTGGTCAACTTTTCTTGCTCTGTGATCTTTAGAATGAGGGGGTAGCAAATTGGTTTTAGCTCAGGTGTCAAATCTTACTGGCAATGATTGCCTTGGAAGTCCAGGTAAAGCTGGCTTCCGCTGCCCAGCACAGCAGGGAGAACCGCTGGGGCCAGGCTGCACTGTCCACCCTGAGTGTAGGAAGGAGAGAGGGGGCACCGTACTGTGATGTGGCTGTGTTAGATAATTCCCAAAGCACTGTTGGCTCTAAAATTCCAAAAGTCTCCCCCGCTTTGGGAACGGTAAGAGATGGGTTGGAGACCCTGAGTGAAAGGAACAATTCTCCTCCCCTGGGAAGACTTCATCTTCAGAGGGTGGCCTTGAGACATGTGCCAGGAAACCCCTCCTAGAGAGGAAGAAGTAGGGTCCACCTAAAGGGTACATGAGGAGTTGTGTGCTTCCCCTCATGCTCAACTAAAGACTGAAATTCCCAGCACTTAAAAGCGAGTTGTGTAAAAAGTGGTCTATATTTAACATACACTGTATGACTTTAGGGATAAATATGCGCCTGTGAGACCATCAGCACCATTAAGGCTGTAGACGTATTCACCTCCCAAAGTTTCCTCTTGCCTTCTTTATTGTTATGTGTGGCCAGAAAACATAACATATGATCTACTCTCTTAGCAAATTTTAAGTGCATGGGCTGGGTGCAATGACTCCCGCCTGTAATCCCAGGGAGGCTGAGGCAAGCAGATCACCTGAGGCCAGGAGTCTGAGACCAGCCTGGCCAACATGGTGAAACCTTGTCTGTACTAAAATAGAAAAAATTAGCCAGACGTGGTGGTGGGCGCCTGTAAACTCAGCTACTCGGGAGGCTGAGGCAGGAGAATTGCTTGAATCCAGGAGGTGGAGGTTGCTGTGAGCCGAGATCGCACCATGGCACTCCAGCCTGGGTGACAGGGTGAGACTCTGTCTCAAAAGTAAATAAATAAATAAATAAATCAGAAAAAGAAAAGAAAGAAAATGTTAAGTATGCAATACAGATACTCCGCTGTACACTAGGCCTCCAGAACTTAGCCGTCTCACATAACTGAAACTTTGTACCCTTTAACCCTCACCTTCCCCATTTCTCCTTCCCTACTCCCTGGTGATCACCACTGTACTCTCTGCTTCTATAAGTTTGGCTGTTTTAGATTCCACATAGAAGTGACATCAGATAGCATTTTTCTTTCTCTGCCTGGCTTATTTCACCGAGAATAACGTCCTCCAGTCCCTCAATGTTGCTGCAAAGCAGAATTCTTCAAAGGCGGAATAAACATCTCAACTAAATGTTTTTTTTTTAAAAGAAGAAAGAACTTTAAAAAATTCTTTAAAATTTTATTTTTATTTTCACTTTTTATGGGCACATGGAAGGTGTATATATTTATGGGGTACGTGGGGTATTTGGATACAGGCACGCAGTGTTTAATAACCACATCAGGGTAAATGGTGCATCCATCACCTCAAGCGTTTATTATTTCTTTGTGTTATAAACATTCTGATTATACTCTTTTAATTTTTAAATGTACTATAAATTATTGTGGACTGGAGTCATCCTTTTATGCTATCAAATTCTAGCTTATTCATTCTAACTATAGTTTTGTACCCATTAACCATCCCCACTTTTCCCCCCACTCCCCTACTCTCTATCTCCATGAGTTCAATTGTTTTAATTTTTACCTCCCACAAATGAGTGAGAAAGAAGAAAACAAAATTAAAAGCTAAAATGAAAGCAAGTCCTACTGAAAGTGTGGGGGTGGATCCCTGTGCTAAGGGAAGAGGAAAATGAAGCCAGGCTGGCTCTTTCCTCCTGCTGTGGCTGGGATTCTGAACTCTGGCTTGGGAGGCGAGTTGGGTGGTTTATCATTTGAGCCCTGCCTCCTTCCAAAAAGGATTTGAGGGGACTTACAGTGAGAGCATACCCAGAGGATAGACAGTGGGAAATAAAGCCAGAGTGAGAGGTCAGAGGCCACCAAAAGGAAGAGAAAACCAAACCCCGGGAAGGGCCAGGGTCTCTCAGGCCAGGACTTGGATTCAAGGAACAGTCGTCATTTGGTTTCATAAGGACAAAGGATTCTTGGCTTGGAGAAGAGTTGGCAGAGGCCAATATACAAATCTGTGTTTAAATCTGTTTATTGAAAGTCTTAAACATATTGTTTTTGTAAATACATCCAACAGACACTGATTAGTCAGCCTCCCGAGTGATGGGTGTGGCAGGGTCCCATCCCTGGCATTTTGTTCCCCATCTGGGCCAGTAAGCTCTTCCCTTTAAAAAAAACAAATAAGAAAGCAAACTCCTTACATAAGAAACTTTTGAGGCTACAAGGAGGGGGAACCAGCTTTTCTTGTTGTAGTTGAAATATAAACATTTTTTCTTTCTGGTCTGAAAAATTAATCTACAAAACCAGTAGGTGACACCAAAGAAATCACCTCAGGTGCTGGAAGTGATTTCATTTTCACACTCTATGATTAAAAGTCGGTAGCCAAGTGCTCAGAGCCACATCACATCTTCCTAAGCAGGAATATACCACGCCCTGCCCTCCTCTGGCTCTGTTTCTGTTCCTCAGGCGCTTTCATTATCTGTGTGATGTGGTGAGACTGGCCCGTGGCGACAGGGAGCTGCAGAAGGCAATTACTCCAGGGGAACATTGGGCACTGAGAGGCTGTGTGCCTTTTCCCCAGGACGCCACAGTCACAGCCTGGCGTGCGCAGGAAACCAGCTTGATGGAGCCATCTCCGTCAACGTGACGGGAGCATTTCCAGAAAGTGTCCGGGGGCATTTATTTCCCAAACAGCCTGTGCTGCACAGGGAGAGGGGATGAGGCCGCAGGTCAGCGGAGGTGAGGGGAGGGCAGGATGCAGGGAGCTTGTTTGTGGGTCAGGAGGACACTGTCTTGGCAAAGTTCTGCCCACTCTGTGCCCACTGAGCCGCAGGGGATGGCGACGTGGATCATCCGTTTTCTCTTTCTCACTTAGCCTTCCCCAGAGGAGTTTGGGCTGGAGAAATCAACCTAAACCCAGGCCATCCCTGTTGTTCGAAGTATCAGACCATTTAGACCTGCAGGTTGCATGCCCAAAGGCTGGCATGCAGCCCCCTGGGGGCACTTTTGTTTGGTTTTTAACTTTTTACCTCATTTATTTGACATTAGGAGGGACTTTTTCTTTTTAATAAACTTTTTATTTTGGAATCATTTTAGATGTACAGAAAACCTGCACAGTTAGCACAGAAATTCCCACATCCCTTCAACCAGTGAATCCCCCGTAGCATCTTACATGCTCATGGGGCATTTGTCACGACTAAGAAACGCATGTGGGTACATTCCTATGAGCTAACTCCAGACTTTATGTGCGTGTCACCAGTCTATCAACTGATGTCTCTTTCTGTCCTAGGATCTAAGCCAGGGTGGGTGGTCACTTTTCGTATCACTTTTTTTTAAGTGCCACAATTATGGAGTTATTTTAATGAATATTACAAAAAATACCAGATCAATTATTATAGCTTGGGACAAATTAAATGATAAAAGCAAGTCAATTTGAAGAAGTGTGTTATGAAAATACATAAAGATGACATGGTACAGCCCTTTACTTCACAGACCCCACCAAGAAGCTCAGGCTTGATGAACACCAAGCAAATCCCTAACGAAGTCCTGGTGGGGCTGGGATAAGGACTAGCAACCCGGTACCCCTTCCACCGCCCAACAGCACCCCTCTTCCTGTTTGGATGCTGCGGAAGGGAGGAAGGACGTGGAGAGGAGAGGAACCCTCAGTGGGAATAAAGTTTCCATTTCAATTATTCAGCTGATCCTTGACCCCCATTACTATGGATAATCAAAAACTGGGTGGATGCATCATGCCTTAAAAACATCGCTGAAGTGGCCCTGAGGATGTGCAAGCAGATAATTGCATGGGGTATTCATCCAATGACACTCCAGGGGGAGGTAGTTTTCTATATGCACGGAGACGAGAGCTGTGGCCCTCAGCACAATGTCGCACATCTGAGGAGTGTTCCTTCCTGAGGGGGCTCCTTAGGTACAGCTTCCTGTTCCCTAGCATAGGGCTGGTGATGATCAACCTCTTCTGACAATGGAGAGAGCATGCAGAGGATGTTAGGGGAACCAAACCCCAAGAGGGAACCAGCTTCATTGGAAAGTGGAGCGCGTGCCTTCCCAAGGCAGGGCATTGCTGAGCCCCACAGAGGAGCCCTGGGTTCTGCTGCCTGTCCCACAGCACAAGGCGTGACAGCACCTGCATTGGAATATAGACTGTGCTTTGGAGCCTTTGGCGTCAGCTCCCACCTGGTGTGTAAGTTTGTGGTCTCTCCAGCAAGTTCAGAGAAGTGAGGGAGTTGCAGTTCTCTGTCATTCAGCAGGTGTGGACTGAGGGTTGGCTCTGTGCCAGGCCCCGTGCCGGATGCTGGCTTCCATTGTGAGACCAGGCACAGCCGAGGCAGAGATGAGCATTCCTACAGTCACTCACGACACCAGACTCCACAGACCAGAGAATGGACGGATCCACAGGAATGAGAGACAGGCTGCCAGGTGCCCAGACCTGGGGAGCCTCCGGAAGAGGAGAAAGGACCACCCATCATGGCTGACCTTGGGAGGACTTGGGTCTTCACAAATTGTGTTCCTTGGTATATACAAGAGACACAAGACACAAGAAATATTCATCTATTTCCATTCATTTATTTGACACATACTCTTGGGGCCATGAGTTCGATCCTCAGAAGAGGGTCATGATGATGGAGGGAGGAAGGATGTGGTGAGGGGCGGTGCAGGAGCCCAGGGGGCTGGTCTTATGGCCGCTCTTGATCGCACTCCTCTGAGGCCCCAGAGGTGCTCCTTCATCCCCAGCTTGCTTGTGAGGCTGTGTCAACTCCCCAAGCCCCCGTTTCCTGCTGAGACCCAGCCAGACACTTAGCCCTGAGTGTGCCAGATGGCTCCACTTAGGGTGCTGCTCCAGCCCCTCTCCCTGGGGCTTCCTGCCATGTGACTGCACATTGGGGTTCTGGAGAAGGGCCCAGGGACTGAACTGCAAAGGCGAGGGGTGTCCCTGCTCCTCCTGACCGCAGCTTCTGCACAGGCATGTGTGTCTGATGATGCAGAGCCAGAGGGGCATGGCTGATGAGAGAGTTATCCTTTCTACCCGTGAGTCTCCCTCGGACACACAGGATATCTCATGTCTCCTCCTGGTTTTCCTGCTTTTTTTTTTTTTCTAGCTGCATGAGGTAGTTTTGTTTGAAAGAACAGTCAATGCAGACTTCAGTTTTCCGAATGAGGCTTGCTCTTGGCAAGTGAGAGAGACATCTTTTTGTTTGTTTGTTTCCTTTGGAAAAAAGGGCCTGAGAAAGCAAGTTAACAATTCTTTGGAATTAGTTTTCTTTTTCTTTGGTGACTATTGCCACATGCTTAGTTCATTGGATGCCTTTTATTTCTTTCTCTTGCCTGATTGCTCTGGCTAGGATTTCGAGTACTATGTTGAATAGAGTGATCAGTGCCATGTCTTAAAAATAAAAACTAATTCAAACAAATCCATGTTGAACAAAATATCACCATTGCTTTGTCAATTGCAGTGGAAATGCTCATTCTGGGCCCTCGGGAACCTCTGGGGTTACATGTGGAGGCTCTGCAAACACTTGTTCCATCCACATCTCCAGGAAAACAACCACCCAGGCTCTAATTCTTACTTCCCTGCACAGAACAACCTCATCTCTAATGCAATGGTTTTTGCACACCTACATTTCTGGGCAGCAGGCTCTGTTTATAGGTAGTTAGGCCAATAGTAACAATTACTAAAGAGCTGAGCTGTGGCTTTTTTTTTTTTCTCTCTACTTCTATCTCTTCCTGTTTTCTAAGGGTTGCTATTGTGACGTTAAGTAATGTATAGGAAATAATTTACTTCCTATTTCTGGGCCATACCAAGTTTTATCTCTGCTTGAGTCTCTTCCAGGTTGCTTGAAATGGTGCTTTTCTCAGTTAAACGTGGACTTGACAAAAAGGCCAAGCCACAGGAGGCTGCCCTCTTTTATTTTAGTTTCTAAGGCTCAGGGAGCATCTCTCTGTTCTCTGAGATGCTGCCTGCAGAGCAGGAACTGGGAGAGAACACTAAAATGCCCTCTCAGCAAAGAGTAGCGGGCTCCCTACAGAGAGTGTGAGCAGGTCCTCTTGAACTCATCTCTCCTCTGCGGGGCCAACCCCATGGTCCTTTCTGGACCTGTGGCTGTCTTCTCTGGGCAACCAGATCAGTGTGTTTGAATCAGAGCATCACTGGCTGAAAACACTCCACTCTTTACAAAGGTATGTAACATGCTCCATGACATAAGCATATATAAAATGTCAGTTAAAAAAAAACAAACTCTTTACTCTGTGTTCTTAATGATATATTTATCTTCAAGCACGCAGTTAAAGGGAAAATGCTACGTAAAACTGTGTGACCCAGTTCAAGTAATTCTCTTGTGTGCTTAATACCGCTGTAGATTTTGTCAAAATATTTGCTACAATTCATAATGGCTGTCAAAAACCAGGTCCACAATCCACGTTCTACTAAACAGAAAAACATTTAGAAGAAAATTTATTGCTTTATAAACTGTTTTTTTTCCCCCAATGATGGACCTAATTAAACTGAAAGTGTGAATTGTTTAGAAACATATTAGCCCAAGTATTTGTGTGTATATATATATACATATATATATGTTTTATTAGCCCATTTTTATTTATATATAATATAATTGAAATATCAAGATATTTGATAGAGCTACTATTTATAGCAATTCTACTGATCAGCCACCCAAGGGTAGCATTTTTCAATTAGATTTACAAGGGCCAATAGACCATGTATTTATACACATATCTGACTTCCCAGTGTCCAAAATAGCAAAGAACTAGAGGCTATCTCAGATCAGCCATGGAAGCCATGCTCTGAGAGGTAACGTGTTTCTCCTTTCCCGTAGCAAATCTTTCTGTAAGAATGAAACCAGAGATGTTATCTACCAAAATGCAACGAGGGACAGGATGCAACTTAGAAAAATGATAACATTAGCTGACTGGGAAAAACAGAATCAACGTCAGGGCCAGTTTAAAATAATATGCTTTTTAACCACCCTCGCTTTATTGCCCCAGCTAAGAGCAAGTATTTAGGACCATAAGCTAATGTTAATCAGAGAGAATGCTTAGGTTCTGTAGCAATGTTGGGTCCTGTGAGATTTACTTCCTTAGCTGTGCTTCTGCTGGGAAGCTGGGGAGGGGTGGTCATGAAGGAGGAGTGCCATGTGAGCAGGATTACCCAAAAGCGCCTGCCTAGGGAAAATGGGCTCACCATCAGGGACCATGGAGTTACCAGCTAGAGAGACTTTTCTCCTGGTAGAGACCATGAACACCATGTACGCAGAGAACCAAGACTGTCAAAGGGAGGTATGGTAGGCTGTTTGGTTAGAGGGGTGGGGCGGGAACAGACACAGGGACAGTCTACCATGTCTGGACAAATCACATTTATAGTTTTATCCAATCCTTCGAACAAATGAACATGAGCCCCACTTTTCAGATAAGGAAAACACAGCGTGGAGAGTTTAAGTGAATTATTCCAGATTATAGGGTTTGTAGGTAGCAGAGCAGAGGTTCAAAGGCAGGCCTCATCTCCAAGGTCTGGGCACTTTACCCACCGTGCTGCCTGTCTGGGTGTGGCACGGCAGGGAAGACTGAGTCATGCTGGAAGGTCACACTCAGGGATTTCTGCAGAGCGACTTTGGGGCATAGGTAGGAAGCTTGTTCTCAGCACTGGCTTGTCACCAAGTGAGAGATCTTTGCAGATTTTCATTGCTTTCCTTGTAGTTCCTTTTTTTTTTTTTTTCTTTTTTTGGAGCTGTAGTCTCGCTCTGTCACCCAGGTTGGAGTGCAGTGGCATGATCTTGGCTCACTGCAACCTCTACCTTCTGGGTTAAAGTGATTCTTCTGCCTCAGCCTCCTGAGTAGCTGGGGTTACAGGTGCTCGCCACCACACCTGGCTAATTTTTTTGTATTTTTAGTAGAGACGGGATTTCGCCATATTGGTCAGGCTGTTCTCTAACTCTTGACCTCAGGTGATCTACCTGCCTCGGCCTCCCAAAGTGCTGAGGTTACAGGCATGAGCTACTGCGCCCAGCCCCTTGTAGTTTCTTTATGATCACTTTGTATTCATAGCAATGTTGGAGCTTTTCCAGATATGGTAAATGGTAGTGATGTCAATTTTCCTTTGAATATATAAGGGTACATAAGGAAAAGTGGGTTGATATAAAGAAAATGAAAGGAAAATGGTCTGTGCGGAGTCAGTGTTTCTCCAAGGATAGGCTGTGGTGCTCATGGCTAGTGTTGGTTCTAGATACACTATGAAGGCTGTGGTAAATAACATTGACTCACACACTGGGAAGGTTGTTCCTGTTTTGATTCTATTTATGTATTTATTATTTTTATAAATTAGCCTCTTTGTTTTGAGATCATTGCAGATCACCTACAGTTGTAAGAAAAAAAATACAGAGATCACATGTAGTTTTTACCCAATTTCCTCCAACAGCAACATCTTGCAAATCACAATCAGAATATTGACAGTGATATAGTCAAGATACAGAACATTTCCATCACCGCAAGGATTCCTTGTGGCCACCCCAACTCCCTCCTGCTCTCTCCCTCTCTCTGTACCCACCCCACCCCTTAACCCCAAGCAATCACTAGTCTGTCCTCCAGTTTTTTATAATTTGTCATTTCAAGAATGTGATATGAATGGAATCATTCAGTGTGGTGTGTAACCCTTAGGGACTGACTTTTTTCATTCAGTGTAATTCTCTAGAGATTCATCCAAATGTTTCATGTGTCAACAGCATCCTCCTTTTCATTGCTCAGTAGTGTTCTGTGATATGGACGTACCACAGTTGGTTTAAATATTCATCTGTTGAAGGGCATCTGGGCTGATGCCAATTTTTGACTATTACAAATAAAGCTTTAGAAACATTTATGTACAAGCTTTTGTGTGAACATAAGTTTTCATTTGTTTGAAATAAATGCCCAAGAGTGCAATTACTGGGTTGAATAATAGTTCTGTGTTTGATTTGTTAAGAAATGGCCACCCTTTTTTCCAGAATGGCTGTGCCACTTCACATCCACACTGAAATGGATCCTGGCAATGTGGGCAGTGTTTCCAGATCCTCCCCAGCATCTGCTGTTTCACTATTTTTTATTCTAGCCATTCTGACAGGTGTGAAGTGATATTTTATTGTGGCTTTAATTTATATTTCCCAGGTGGCTAAAGGTGTTGAACACCTTTTCATGTGCTTATCTGCTGTCTGTATACCTTTTTTTGGTGATAACTTTCTTCATGTGTTTGTTCACTTTCTAACAGGATTGTTGTTGGATTTTTTTTAACTGTTAAATTTTCATAGTCCTCTATAGATTCTAAATATAAGTCCTTGTCAGATATGTTGTTTGGTGAATACTTTCTCCAGATCCGTAGCTAGCTTTTTATTCTCTTATAAGCAGGGGTTTGCACAGAGCAAAAAAAATAACTTTGATGAGGTTCATTTTATTACATTTTCCTTTTATGGCTAATACTTTCTGTTTCAAGTCTGGGAACTGTTTCCTACTTTAGATATCCTAAAGATTTTCTCCTATGCTTTTTTCCCCTAAAGCTTTTACAGTTTTATATTTCACATTTACGACTGTTTTAACTATTTTGAGTTAATTTCTATGTAAGTAAGATGTGAGGTTTAGGTCAAGGTTTTTTTTTTTCTTTTTTCTGTTGCTTATGAAAGTCAATTGTTTCAGCATCATTTGTTGAAACAGCTACACTCTGTCTACAGAATTGCTTTCAACCTTTGTCAAAAATCAGTTGGCTGAGGCAGGAGAATTGCTTGAACCCAGGAGGCAGAGGTTGCACTGAGCCGAGATTGTGCCACTGCACTCCAGCCTGGGTGACAGAGCAAGACTCCATCTCAAAAAAAAAAAAAAAAAAAAAAAAAATCAGTTGGGCATATTTGTGCAGATTGATTTCTGTTTTTTGTTTTTATTATTATTCAGTTCTACTCATGTGTGTGTCTATTCTGACAATACAGTCTTGATTACTTTGGCTATATAATAAGTTTTCAAGTTAGGTAGACTGATTCTTTACACTTTAATATCTTTCTTCAAACTTGTTTGAGTTATTCCAGTTCTTTTGCCTTTCTATATAAATTTTAGAATAATCTTATCTGTGCCTACAAAAATATCTTACTAGGATTTTGATAGGAATTGCATTAAGCCTATATATCAATTTAAGGAGAATTGACGTTTTCACTATGTTGCATCTTCCAATGCATGAACACAATATGCCTCTTTATTATTTAGATTTTCTTTGAGTTAGTTCATCAGTGTTTTGTAGTTTTCAGTGTATAAGTGTTGTACGTGTTTTATTAGATTTACAAATACATATTTCGTTTTTCATTTAATTTTAGTTTTCAATCATTCACAGCTAGTGTATAGAAATGTAATTGACTTTTGCATGTTGATCTTGTACCCTGTGTTCCTTGCTTCACTCACTTATTAGTGCAAGGAAGGTTTTATTTTATTTTATTTATTTTTATTTTTTTGTAGATTCTTTGAAAATTTGTATGTAGACAATAATCTCATCTGCAAATAGGGATAGTTTTATTTTTTCTTTTCCTGCTTGCAAGTCTTTCCTTTCCCTGTATGTATTCTGTATTTCTTCCTTGCTTTATTGTATGGCTAGAACTTTCATCTTCTGAATGAGAGTGATGAGAGTGGACATCTTTCTTTTTCCTTATCTTAGGGAGAAAACATTCAGTTTTTCACCATTAAGTATAATGTAAACTTTGGTGTTTTGTAGATGCTTTTAATCACATTAAGAGATTTCCCTCTATTTCTATTTTCCAGCGAGATTTTATTATGAATGGGTGTTGAATTTTGCCAAAAGCATTTTCTACATCAATTGATATAATTATGTGATTTTTCTTTTTACCCTGTTAATATGGTAGATTACATTGAATGCATTCCTGGAATCCTTATTCAAGGTGTATAATTTTTTTCTTATCACAGAATTCTATGTGCTGATATTTTGGGAGAGGTTTTGAATCTGTGTTCATGAGGAATATTTGTCTGTAATTGTCTTTTCATGCTGTCTTTGTCTAGTTTGGTCGCTGGGTAATACTTAGGTGTTTAAAATTAACTGGGAAGTATTATTTCCTTTTCTGTTTTCTGCATAAAGTTGTGTAGAATTTGTGTTAATCCTTCTTTTAAAGTTATAATTATCCACATTAGGGCCTGGAGACTTCTTAGTAGGGAGCTTCAAAATTGCAAATTCAATCTGATAAATAGTTATAGTGTGATTCTCATGTGATTCAAATGATTGTTTCACATTAGGTGGATCATGGTAGTTTGTGCTTTTTGAGGAGTTGGTCCACTTCATCTAAGTCATCAAATTTATGTGAGCTGAGTTATTTACAGTATTCCCTTGAGGTCCTTTCAATGTCTGCAGGGTCTGTAGTGATAGCCCCTTTTCCTTCCTGACATCAATAGTTTGTGTCTTCTCTCATTTGTCCTGTGTCGGTTTTTGTAGAGATTCTAAAGACCAATTTTTGGCTGGGCACAGTGGCTCACACCTATAATCCCAGCACTTTGGGAGGCCAAGACGGGTGGGTCACTTGAAGCCAGGAGTTTGAAACCAGCCTGGCCAATGTGGTGAAATCCCGTCTCTACTAAAAATACAAAAATTAGCCCAGGGTGGTGGCGCGCACCTGTAATTCCAGCATGTTGCAAGGCCGAGGCAGGAGGATCACTTGAGATCAGGAGTTTGAGACCAGCCTGGCCAACATGGTGAAACCCTATCTCTACTAAAAATACAAAAATTAGCCGGGCGTAGTGGCAGACAACTGTAATCCCAGCTACATGGGAGGCTGAGGCAGGAGAATCCCTTGAACCCAGGAGGCGGAGGTTGCAGTGAGCCAAGATCATGCCACTTCACTCCATCCTGGGCAATAGAGAGAGACTGTCTAAAAAAAAAAAAAAGACTAATTTTATTAATCTTGTCTAAGAAAAAGCTTTTTCTTGATTTTCTCTATTATTTTTCTGTTTTGATTTGGCCAGTTTCTTCCCCTACCTTTATTATCTCCTTTCTTCCACTTGCTCTGGATTTATTATGCTTTCCTTTTACTACAGTGAGGTGGAAGTCTAGAGTCTTGATTTGAAACCCTCTCTCTTTTCTTTTTCTTTTTAAACAGTTAATAGCAGTTTATTTTAAAATATTTTTGTGGGTACATAGTAGGTGTATATATTTGTGGGGTACATGAAATGTTTTGATACAGGCATGCAGTGTGAAATAATCACATTGTGGGAAATACTCCTCTTTTCTAATGTAAACATTTAGTGCTATAAATTTCCCTCCCAGCACTGCTTTAGTTGTGTGCCACAGATTTTGAGATGTATTTTTGTTTTCACACAGCAGTGTATTTGTTGATTACCCTTGGGGCTTCTTCTTTGACCCATGGATTATTTAGAACTGTGTGCCATTTCGTTTTCAAGTATATGAAGCTGTCCTGTTATCTTTCTGTCGTTGATTCATACTTTGATTCCACTGTGGTCAGAGAACATGCTTTGTGTGATTTTAGTTCTTTAAATTTGTTGAGGTTGATTTTATGGCCTGGAATGTGGTCTATCTTGATGTAACAGTCTGGGTCCAATCAGGAAGTGGGAGCCATACAATAGGCTAAATGAGAGAAGCTGATGATAAGAATTAGTAACTATAATGAAGAGGGACTGTAAGACATAAGGGAACTCCATGTGGCACCGTAGGATTGAGATTCAGCTTCTCAACTGAGAGAGATAGCTTCCAGTTCTCCCAGCAAGAGCACAGGTGGAAGGAGTCAGACCTCCTTAGGGGAGATGTGATTTGACCACTGGATAGCAGAGGAGTTGGCTGGCTTAGCGAGACTGAAGCTTATCTGGAGTTGCTGGGCAAACAATGGGCAACTTTCCGGAGTACAGGTGGGAGGTGGCAGGCAATCTGCATCCAGAGACGTGGGGATGTTTTGGGAGTGTGGCACTAGTAGGACAGAAGTCTCCAGAGCTCCCAGCAGGACAGTGTGCTGGCTGTGTCGTTGCAGAAGGAGCAGATCCATGTGAACCCCCCAGCCACAGGCAGGCTGTGCAAGAACTTTGGTTTTTATGTTGTGGGGGCTGCAGACAGATTACTGCTGGGCTGAGGCTGCAAGGTTGCAGAGGGAGTGAGTCCTGGGGCCTGTGGCTGGGAGGGGGAGCTCCATGGCATGTCCTCATACCCACACCACTGGCCCTCTCCTGGGCCCCTCCTGGAAACTGCAGGAAGCCTCTTCCTCCTGCAATGACCCTCCAACATCCTGTGTTGGAAAAACTTAGCACTGTGTCCACTTTAAAGGAGAAAAGCTTTAAAAGTTTGCATCTTTCATCATACAGCATGTATTGAATGGCATTTTTGGAGCTGAGAGGCAATACATTTCTACCTGGCACAGTCTATCCCTTTGCCTATGCAGCCCCATGTGTACCCTTTACATGCATTTGAACTTTCTTACAACAGAATATTTTATAGCAATATTTCCACCTAACAAGATACATCCATGCTTCTAGCAAGTGAAGAGGTTCTCACTTGTTCGAAATGAGCAGACGCAGTCATTGTACTCAGCACAGGCTGTGTCAATTGCTCTTCAAATTCAGACAAGATATCACTGAATATTCTGTTCCCTAAAGCCTACATTGTAAAGTTAACTTCTAATAACTCATGTATAAAAATTTAAAACATGAAGTAGGAGAAAGAAGTAGAGAATGATTAGTAAAGATAAAATAAAACTCATTCATATAACACATGTAGAGACCATACACGAAGCCCCTCCAGTCCTCGTTTATATAATTGATGAAGAAGTTGTAGTTCATATCTGTGACTTTCTTCTTCCACCACCTATTCCACATCTTCCTTGACCTCAGCTGCTCTGAGTTCTTTACCTCTTGGAATATCTACTAACTCCTGAAAAGTTTGAGTATTTACTTTTCTCCAAAATTGCGGTTGTTCCAGTATGTGGCAATAGGTCACTTTGAGAAGGCATAAATAAAGATTTACAAGGTGTCCTTTTGGCAATAGTAGAGTGTCCTTTTCAAGGGAACCTGGGTTTCCCTTCAATCAAGGGCCCGTAGGTCTGCAAACTGCCTTAGTTCTGAAAAGTGGGTAAAGGGCAGTGAGTCTCCATTCGATGACTGAGTCAGGTTATTTGCCACCACACTTAGAACTTTTCCTATTATTTCCTATGATTTCCTATGATATCAGGTGATGTTTTAGTAGACTGACTAGTCTTTCCCTCCGTGGGACAACGTGATCAGTTAGCTACTGCTAAGATCTCTGCCAGCCAAAGAATTCGAATTCCTGCCATTCCCTATTGCTCTTGTGGTTGACATGCTCTCCTTGTCTTTGGCAATGAAGTGGTGCCACTTGGTCCTCTGCTATTCTGGGACCCCCCAACAACCACAGTGAAATGAGGGAGCCTGTCTCAATAGTGGTGTCCCCTACAGCTCTTCCTGGCCTGGAAAAAGAGCAACCGCAAATCTTTTTGGGGATGCGGGTGCTTCCCTCATTAATGCATTTCTCAGTGCCCTCCTGAAGAGGGGCCTTCTGGGTCTTCTTGAGGCATGCTGTTGGGAGAGTTGAAGGTTGCCTGTGATACACCTGGCCCAGCAGGTGTATTTATCATGGTCTTTAGATCCCCTCCTCTGTGTCATGCCAGGGAAGCTCTAGCATTCCAGCCTCACTAAATGCGGGTCACCATCATTTCCAGGTTTCAGTCAACCAACCTAGGAAGCTTTAAAGCCATATCCAGCTGCACAACTAATACATTAAATTGAGATTCTCTGGTAAGTGCTCTCCTGTCAATGAATTTGGTCCGATGGCTGGTGGTGTTTTCTGCCCTCCTTGGTATAAACCCATGGAATTCATTTGCACACACAAGTTCCCTAGGTTTCTGCTGACATATTAGCCAAGGCATTCAGCTCTTCTGGTGTGTAAGCCATTTCCTCCTGGGTCATAGTGAGCACCTATCTCCTTGGGCCATGCTGAGATTTGACTCTAGTTAAATCTAGTTAAGTCTAGATAGAGGGAGCAGGGACTGGTTGTGGTGGATTCTGAGAAGGATCAGTATCCCCTTTCAAGGCATCTACCCTATGTGAAGGCATCATAAGGTTTTCCAGCTCAGGAAGTCTGGCCTCTGTGGACAGTGAGGGGGAAGCTGCTGCCACTTGTACAGGAGGCTCAGAATGACCTGGAGGTCAATGTTGTCAGTTTCTCTAGGTCCAACAAGATGTCCTCACCTTGAGTTTTAGGATCCCATTTTTTCCTGATTATTGCCCAGATTTTCACATAAGAAGCTTGGCATGACTGTGAATTCAACTGCCATTTTAATTCAGTAACTTGCACCATTAAATTTTTTGTTTGATTTTCAGCAACGTCAGCCTTGTGGCTACAAAAATGAGAGATTCTTTTAGGACTATCATGGAAGCTGTATGATTCTCAGACCATGACTCAAAGTGGGAATTAATGGACCAGAGCTTGTCATTTGCTCTCTATAAGCGCTCAAGGACACCAAAAGAAATCCATTTCATACCACATCCCTTATGGTCATCATTCCTGCCATATGGCAGGAGCAGAAGCCACTTGAGCTTCCAAGGCACATGCTCTAAATTGGCACTTTGCCACAATCGACAACAGGTGATGGCTTTATTAATTGTGATGCTTTTGTACCTCACGGGTTACAAGAGTCACATTTCTCATTGGCAAGGAGCTCAGCACTGTGCTCACATCCAAAAGCACAACACCACCAGTCCCTAAATCCCATCATTAGGGATCTCTTGGGACCATTCCCAGAGACAATTCTGTAGAATTCTGTGCCCAGTCAGAAGACAGAAACCACCCAGTGGGTTATGCAGGGGAAACTTAGCATAGGAATGATTAGGTACAATGAAAGAGTGACTATTAGGTACAAGGAAACTCTATAGAGTGCCCTAAGATTGAGGGAGAGTACTCAAGGAACAACACATTTGGAAGGCATTCAGGTCTCATCGGAGAAGCTGTGATTTTAGCCACCAGATAGCAGAGAAGTTGGCTGATTCAGCTAGACTTGAGTTTGTGTGGAGCTGCTAGGCCAACAGCTGACAACCCTCTGGGGTGCTGCTGGAGAGCAGACCATGCACAAGCAGAGATGCGGGCGTGCATCTGGGAGCCTGGGCACCAGCGGGATAGAAGGCTTTGGAGATTGTGGCATGCATAGAGGAAGTGGGGCTTGCAGAAGAAACGGCCACTGTGTGTGGACTCTTGGCACAGGAGGCTAGCTGGCTGTACATGGCTTTAGTTTCCCTGTCTGGAAGGGTGCAGATGGATTATCCCTGATCCAAGGCTGTAGGCTGCACAGGGAGCACTGTTGCAGCCTGCAGTTCTGGCTGGTTCTCTTAGATACCCCCACATAATGGTTGCTCTAGGTATTACTCTCTCTATATATATATGGAATTTATCATAGTCTGCTGGTGTCATTATTTTACCAGTTGGAGTGGAAAGTAGAAATCTCAGCTCCATGTATGCACTCACATTTAGAATTATCTTAAATATTTCCTTTACATACATTTAGAACCATATCAGACAGTGTTATATTTTTTGTTTCAGCCACCAAACATGATTGAGAAAACTTGCCCAGGAGTGGTGGCTCACGCCTGTAATCCCAGGACTTTGGGAGGCCAAGTCGGGAGGATTGCTTGAGCCCAGGAGGTTGAGGCTGCAGTGATCCATGTACGTACCACTGATCAATGTATGTGCACTCCAGCATCGGTGACAAAGCAAGACCATCTCAAAAACGGAAAAACAAAAAACAAAACAAACAAAAAAAATCCCAAAACAAAAAACAAAAACTCAAAAGGAAATGTTTTTACCCACTTTTTTACTCTTTCCATTGTTCTTTTTCCTTCCTGATGTTCCAAGTTTCTCTTTTTGTTACTTCCTTTCTGTTCAGAGAACTTCCATTCTTTGAGGGTGGGCCTGCTGGTGACAGATTCTATTTGTTTTCATTTATTTGAGAATATCTTGATTTCCTCTTCATTCCAGGAGGATGTTTTCATACTTTCACTGGATATAAAATTTTGGGCTGATACTTCCTTCCCATCAGCTCTTGAAAAATATGGTACCCTTTTCAACTTGCCTCCAAGTTTCTGATGAGAACCCTGCTTTCATTAGCATTGTTTTCTCCGTAGCTAAGGCATTGTTTCTCACTTGCTTCTTTCAATATTTTCTATCTGTAGAGTTCAGGAGTTGGACTATGACATGCTTTGGTGTGGATTTCTTTGGGTTTATTCTGGTGGGGGTGGGGGTAGGTGATTCTCTCAGCTTCCTGAACCTGTAGCTTTTTGCCTTCTGCCAAATTGAAGCTCCTGAACATTATTTATTTGAGCACTTTTTAAGCCCGTCTTCTTTCTCTTCTCCTTCCCTGACTCCGATGATATGAATATTAGACCTTTTGTTAGTGCCATGAGTTCCTGAGGCTGTTCATTTTTGAAATTTTCATCCTGTTTTCTCTCTGTTGCTCAGATTGGGTAATTTCTATTGTCCTATCTTTAAGTTCACTGATTCTTTTTTTTTCTGTCCTGTCCATTTTGCTGTTAAGCCCATCCACTGAGTTTTTAAATTTTTGATTATAGTATTTTTCATTTCTATTATTTGCATGTGGTTCTTCTTTTATCTTCTATGTCTTTGCTGAGGCTTTCTAGGTTTCCTTTGTTTCAAGCATGTTTGTAAGTGTTCATGCAAACATTCTCATGATGGCTACTTCACAGCTGTCGGGGAATCCCAGCATCTTTTGCATCTTGGTGTTGGCGTCTGTGCATTGTCTTTTTTCATTCGGTTTGAGGTCTTCTTGGTTCATGATATGACAAGTGATTTTTAGTTGCGACTTGGATGCTTTGGGCGTTATGGTATGCAAGTCTGGGTTTAGTGACCCTTCTGTGTTAGCTGGCTTCCTTTACTACTGCTCTGGCTGGGGAAGAGGTGAATGGAAGTCGAGGTTCCCCACTTAGCCTCTGTTGGTACCCGTTGGGAAGGCCCTGTTACCTCCTGGGAAGGATAGTAGTGCTGGCTTTCTGCCAGGCCTTCACTGACATTTCCCTGTCTGGAAGAGCTAGGAATGCCTTGTTATTGCCTCCCACAGAAAGAGGGAGTGGATTAACACACTGTGGCACACCCACACCGTAAAATAGGACTTGGCAAGGAAAAGGAATGAATGATTGGAGCACACAACAGCTTGGATGTCTCTCAAAGGTATTGTCCTGAATGAAAGAAGCTAGACCAAAAAAGCCACATAATATGTGGTTGCATTTTTGGACATTCTGGAAAAGACAAACCTATAGGGACGGAAAACAGATCTGTGGTTTCCAGAGGCTGGAGGTGGAGGAAGAGATTGACCAGAGAGCGGGGGCATGATTTGGGGGCGTGATGGCCTTCTTCATTTTGATTATGTTGGTTGTTACATGACTGTATTTACTTGTCAAAATTCACAGAACTGTACACTAAAGAGGGTGCATTTTACTGTATGTAAATTGTACCTTAATTTAAAAAATACGTCCTGTTGAAAGGTGGAGAAATTTGAGGAACATGATCTCTTGCCACCTCTCAGTCTCTAGCCATAGAATGATGTTGGGTCCTAACTGACATGCCTTTTCTCAGTAACGCCCGCAGACCCTCTGTAACATGCATGTGTATTTTGCTTTCGTGCGTACGCTATGTCCATTTATAAAGAGTGCCTATCCATATCTTGTAGTTCCGACATGGGCAGTTTAAGAGGTAGGGTTAACTCATATAATATTTTGAATCACGTCAGTATTTGGGACACTTCTTTCTACCCTTTCTTTGAATTCAGCATTGCATCTGTTTGCTATTTTCCTGGATAATTGTTGTAATTATATAAAAGAATAACCATCACCAATGCAATATTCTGAATTCATTATTTCACATCATAAACAAATCTGTTGATAGCCTGCTAGGCAATCACGAATTGTGTGCTATGTAGCATTTTATTTTGTGTTCTAAGCCACGAGGAATCAAGATAAACTTTCAACACAGCTAGGCCCGTACTAGGAAGATCTGCCCTTGGCACACACGACAGCCAGCCGAGGTCACCTTCCAAGTGGCCCTCAGTGGCGGAAGGAGAGCAGTTCTGGATGGCAGTTCTCAACCTCGTGCTGGCCTTGTCTTCTATCTGGCAATAAAGCTTTAGGCTTTGCTTTCTCCATTTGCCATGGAGGAGAGTAACAGTCACAGCAGTAATCAAGACAGGCCTCTTGTCATTTAATTAAGCATGGCATTCCTAGTATCCATAATTTCAGGTCATTAGGTGCCCAGACATTGTTCTCTCCATGTTGCAGATAAGGAAACAAAGTCCCAGGGAAATAGAATGCTTGCCCAGAAAGAATTTAAAAAATATATTGTTAAGCAGGCCAGCGTTTGTGGGTGCAGTTCCTCTGATTGAGTGTGTCATGCCGCAAACGTGCCAGGCACATTCCCGCCTCAGGGCCTTTGCACTGGCTGTTTGCATCCACTGGCCTTTGCATTGCCAGAAACACTCTTATCCCAGGTACCAGCATGGCTCATTCTACCAATAGGTTCCCATGTTAAAACCAGGCAAGTCTGGGGCAAACTAGGACGAGTTGGTGTACAGTACACCAGTAAATGAAAGAGCATGTGTTGCAGAGCTGACATTCTTGTTAGGGATGCTCCCCTGGCCCATCTCATTTAAAATTGCACTCTTCCCTCCTTCCTGGCCCTGCTGATGTTCCTCTGCCGTGCTCCTACCCTCCCTTCCCCTGCTGTATTTTTTTCCATAATACTTACCATTTTTCAATACATTATATAATTTATGTTTAAAAACTTTCTTGTTTGTCTTCCTAACTAGAATGTAAGTTTCATAATATAAGCTCTTTTACTTACCAATGTACTATACCCAGGGAGACCAATTCATTCTAGTTTGCCCTGGACTTGCTTGGTTCTGAAATGGAAAGTCCTGCATTCTGGGAATCCCCTTAGTCCCAGGCAAAGCAGGACCCTGTAGCTTCTAGCACATAAAACAGCACCTGGCATGTAGTAGGTGCTCAATAAACATTTGAATGGATGAATAAATAAATATTCAATAGGTGGAAACTAAACTAGAACAATTGCCTTGGTTTTGCAAT
Source organism: Theropithecus gelada (assembly GCF_003255815.1). Lineage (NCBI taxonomy): Eukaryota > Metazoa > Chordata > Mammalia > Primates > Cercopithecidae > Theropithecus > Theropithecus gelada. The sequence continues at coordinate 43,430,516 of NC_037678.1, read as the reverse complement.
GGTCCTATGCTCCATGTAATGTCATCCTAAGAGTGTTAATTCATTCTGCCACTTTTCCTCTGAAATAGTTTACTACTATATTTACTACTATTACTAAATCAAACCTATTGCTTTGTTAATGTGGGTGCCTCAAGCACTATTGTACAGCCCCCAGCTAGTGAGACTTGGAGAGGCAGACCTTGCAGTGTCCTCTAAGCCAAGGAGAATTGAGGCTCCACATGCCCACTCTCTCAGCCAGTGAGGGTTCTACTGTACCATCCAGCATCGTGTGGCCTTGCTTTCTCTTTATTTTGCATTCCAGCCAACAGTTTGGACCTAAAATGGGTGTCAAAAAGTGTGCAAGTGCTTGAGCTGAACTGACCCAACAAACGACGGAAGAAAGTTTTACTGTGTGTTAAAATGCAAATCTGTGGACTGTCCAGGCTCTTCAAAGAAATGGATGACAAAGCAGAGGGGAAAAACCAGTTGACCACAAGTAGGCTCCAGAAGGGAAGCAGAAGAAACTCTGGTCTAAGCTGTGTCAAGGCCTAGGTGTTATATGAAGACAGTGAAAGCACAGTGCCATTTCCAGAGGGATGAATCAATAATGACTCCTTTCAATGCTGATATAATTGTTCATTCCAGTTATGCACTCTGGGAAAAGTGGGCTGTTCGTAGAGTCACAGGCTATGAGGGATGGTGGTAAGACAAAAATCACCACAGGGCAAAATTAACCCTAAAATTCTTTAGGCATGCATCATATTATTAGCCAGCATGTCATGCTATTCAGTTGCCTCTTGCTGTCTCATACATCACCCCTAAAACAGTGGCTTAGAATAACAACTGCTTATTTGGTTCATGATTTTAGGGGTCAGTATTTTAGGCTGTGCTTAGTTAGGTGGTTCTTGTGGCTAGGCTTATTTTTGTGTCTGTGGTCAGCTGCCAGGCCTGTTGGGGACTGGCTGGATGAGGAGGGTCTCTCCTGGGATTGCTCGGCTCCAACTCCACGTGGTCTCTCATCCTCCTGGGAGCTCACCTGGGCTTGTTCTCATGGCAGAGGCAGAGCAGAAGCGTGCAAGCTTCTTGGGACACCTAGGCACACCATTCCTAATGTGACACGGTGTTGCCTGGAGTTGAGGAGTGGAGAAAAAGTCTCCAGATCTTGATGGGAGGAGTAGCAAAGTGCCCTTGCAGAGGCCACGGAAACAGAGAGGATTGAAGAAGTGAGGCTGTTTTTCCAATCTGCTCACGGTACTTCTCAGTACCTCCAACTCAGCCAGTTTTTCTTTTGGTTTTGAATTTTGTCTTATTTCCTTGTTTAATCAACAGACGCGATGAGAAGCTTGTACTTTTGGCACATGCTGTACCAAAAATGCTGGAAACACTGGAATGGTGTTTAGCAGTAGCTGTGAGGGTGATGTGGGGCTGAGCCTGCTTAAGGGAACCAGGGCTTCAAGCCCCCTCCTTTCACTTGGGCATTAGGAGTTGACAGCCAGGAGCATTACCATGTGATGGAGATTGTTCTTTTTGTGTGCAGCCTGTGAGGTTGAATTCAAGTGAATTAAATTTGCATGTTAAGGGACTCTGCTGTATAAACCTTTGGGAATTTCTGAGAAATCTTAGATGGAACAGCATGGTTTGGCTCAAGTAAGTGAGGAAACTCTTCAGAGGAGTTTCATGTAAAAATGTCTTCCCTGTTTCTCAAATGTGATAATTTAAGTCAGGCCATTTCTTTATAGTCTTATCTAAGGCTATAATTCATTCACTCAACAAATATTTATTGAACACCTACTATGTGCCAGGTAGTGTACGGCACCCTGGGCCATCCTGGGTCAGTGATTGATACTATGTAGCCATTCAGTGTAATGGTTCAGAAAGAGTCTCATGCCTTGAAAAAATTCTATTAATAACTCACTCTACAACTTGGACATACTAAAAAAAAAATTCCTTTACTCTTCCATAGCTGATCAGATCTTCTCTAAGATCAGTGGGAGTGGAAGAAAAAACATGCATTGATTGATTCCATTAGGGTTTTACTTTGGGCCAGGCACATTTACAGTTCATTTGAGTATCACATGATGCCATGGGGGAGGTGTCAATATTTTTCCATTCTACAAACAAGAAAACTGAGTCCCAGGGAGGCCGTGCAGCTCATCTGAGTCACAGGACTTGGAAATGCGTGGTGGGATTTGGGTCGTCGTCCAGAGCCTGCTCTCTTCTAAACATTCTGCAGAGCAAATGAAATAAACACCCAGTCTCCTTATGTCCCATATGTCGTGTCCTTTTACCCATCCTCCACCCCTAGCATGAAGAACTTGAAGGGTGGGGGATCCACCCTGGAGCCCTCATTATAGAGCATCTCTTCCCACTAGTTGTCCTTGCCCTGGTACCCTGTGAGCTCCACAACAGACTCTGTTCATGTCATGGGAGGACCATGGTGGCTCAGGACAGTGCAGCCCTGGGGCCCCCACTGCCTGACCGTGCCTCATACCAGGTCACACATGGACAGCCTGTGAAGATGACTTTTTGTAGAGTCCATCAATGGGAAGTTGGGGGACAGCCGTAGTGTTACCCCCACTTATACCTGTTCCTCCCTGGTTGAAGCCTGACCCTCCCACTTGCCTTCCTCCTCCGCACCCATCCGCTTCTCACTACAGTCCAGCAAAGGGCAGAGCTTCCTTTCACATCCTGGATTTGTTTCCTGAGCCTACAGTAACAAATGACCACACACTGCGAGGCTCACAGCAACAGAATGGATTCTCTCACAGTGCAGGAGACCAGCGGTCTGAAATCAAGGCGTCCACAGGGCCACCCTCCCTCTAAAGTTCTGGGGGCGGGGGAGGTGCGGGGCGGGGGGGTCCTTCCTGGCCTCGTTCAGTTCCTGGTGGCTCCAGGCATTCCCTGGCTTGTGGCTGGATTGTGCCCCATCTCTACCTCTGTCCTCATGCAGGTCTTCTCATGGCCTACTCCCTGGGTCCCTGCATCCTCTCCTCTTCTTATAAGGACACCATCAGTTGCTGGATTTAGGACCCCCACTAAATCCAGTGTGATACCATTTGAGATCCTTAATGATGTCTGCAAAGACCCTATTTCCAAATAAGGTCCCATTCGCAGGTAGTAGGGGCAGGACTTGGATGCTGTTTTGGAGAATGCAATTCAACCCACCTTGCTTCCCTTACGTAAAGCTGCCCTCACCTATCAGGCAGCTAGGCCCATATCTTTGCTGTGCCACTGTTAGAGGGGCATCTTCTCTACAGGAGAGTTCTGGGCACAGGTCCTCCCTCCTTGGAGCATGAAACGTTAAACAAAGAGCAAAGGTAATTTTGAAAAACTCTTCACTCTCATAAACAATATCTGGCTCTCTAGATGATCATTTTATTTTATTTTATTTTGAGACAGAATGTCACTCTCACCTAGGCTGGAGTGCAGTGGTGCGATCTTGGCTCACTGTAGCCTCAACCTCCTTGGCTCAAGTGGTCTTCCCACCTCAGCCTCCTGAGTAGCTGGGACCACAGGCATGTACTACCATGCCCGCCTAATTATTTATTTTTTGTAGAGACGGGGGTCTTACTATGTTGCCCAGGCTGGTCTCAAACTCCCAGGCTCGAGCAAAGATGATCATCTTACCAGAAATCTTTTTTATTTTTTATTTTACTTTAAAAGTTCTGGGATACATGTGCAGAATGTGCAGGTTTGTTACATAGGTATACATGTGCCATGGTGGTTTGCTGCACCTATCAACCCGTCATCCAGGTTTTAAGCCCTGCATGCATTAGATATTTGTCCTAATGGTCTCCCTCCCCTTCCCCCTCACAATCCCCCAACAGGTCCTGGTGTGTGATGTTCCCCTCCCTGTGTCCATGTGTTCTCATTGTTCAACTCCCACTTATGAGTGAGAATATATAGTGTTTGGTTTTCTGTTCCTGTGTTAGTTTGCTGAGAATGATGGCTTTCAGCTTCACCCATGTCCCTGCAAAGGACATGAACTCATTCTTTTTTATGGCTGCATATTATTCCATGGTGTATATGTGCCACATTTTCTTTATCCAGTCTATCACTGCTGGACATTTGGGTTGGTTCCAAGTCTTTGCTATTGTAAATAGTGCTGCAATAAACATACGTGTGAATGTATCTTTATAGTAGAATGATTTATAATCCTTTGGGTGTATACCCAGTCATGGGATTGCTGGGTCAAGTGGTATTTCTGGTCCTAGATGCTTGAGGAATTGCCACATTGTCTTCCACAATAGTCGAACTAATTTACACTCCCACCAACAGTGTAAAAACATTCCTATTTCTCCACAGTCTTGCCAGCATCTGTTGTTTCCTGACTTTTTAATAATTGTCATTCTAACTGGCATGAGATGGTATCTCATTGTGGTTTTGATTTGCATTTCTCTAATGACCGGTGATGAAGATCTTTTTTTCATATGTTTGTTGGCCACGTAAATGTTTTCTTTTGAGAAGTATCTGTTCATATCCTCTGCCCACTTTTTGATTGGGTTATTTGTTTTTCTCTTGTAAATTTGTCTAAGTTCCTTGCAGATTCTGGATATTAGACCTTTGTCAGATGGGTAGCTTACAAAAATTTTCTCCCATTCTGTAGGTTGCCTGTTCACTCTGATGATAGTTTCTGTTGTTGTGCAGAAGCTCTTTAGTTTGATTAGATCCCATTTGTCAATTTTGGCTTTTGTTGCAATTGCTTTTGGTGTTTTAGTCATAAAGTCTTTGCCCATGCCTTTGTCCTGGATGGTATTGCCTAGGTTTTCTTCTAGGGTTTTTATGGTTTTGGGTTTTACATTTAAGTCTTTAGTCCATCTTAATTTTTGTATAATGTGTAAGGAAGGGGTCCAGTTTCTGTTTTCTGCATATGGCTAGCCAGTTTTCCCAGCACCATTTATTAAATAGGGAGTCCTTTCCCCATTACTTGTTTTTATCAGGTTTGTCAAAGATCAGATGGTTGTAGATGTGTGGTGTTATTTCTGAGGTCTCTGTTCTGGTCCACTGGTCTATATATCTGTTTTGGTACCAGTACCATGCTGTTTTGATTACTGTAGCCTTGTAATATAGTTTGAAGTCAGGTGGCATGATGCCTCCAGCTTTGTTCTTTTTGCTTAGGATTGTCTTGGCTATACAGGCTTTTTTTTTTTTTTTTTTTTTTTTTTTTTTTTTTTTTTTTTTTTTTAATTTTAAAGAATTTTTTTTTTTTTTTTT